>NC_086227.1:1492500-1792500 GCF_036321145.2 Pelmatolapia mariae
GAATGGCCCCCTTGCTGCATGTACTGGATTTCAATGAGTAAGGGAAAGCGTTGATGTGTTGTCCCTAAATGTTGGTTGGACTCATCAGCTAAGGACTACAGTTGTTTGCAAAAGATTATTATACTAGTCTACAAAATTGTTGTTGTGATATTTCTGAACAAACTTTTAAAAAATTACTCTTTTGACCCCACTGTAACAACAAGACCCCATAATTTCATGGTACATGTACAATGACAATAAAGGGCTACTCTACTCTACTCTACTCTATTTTTTGAAACCACAACTAGAAAAGAAAAAAAGAGTTTGGTTATTAAATGCATTGCCATTCCTATGAATGTGGGGCCGAATGACACTTGCAGTAGATTTGACTTGCGTACTTCAGTTGCTTTAAGAAGCACACAGACTAGAATGAAAGGAGGGAAACATTACAGCCTTGCAGCAGATGATATCAGCTCTATTTCTTGTTACACAAATGTCAGCAGCACCATAAAACACATTTCTTCCACGGTTGAGGAGAAACGGGAGGTGAAAATTGGAGTGAGGTGTGAGAGCTGGATTTAAAAAGCTAAAGCTGAATTTGATCAAATTTGTAATGTTGTGCACAAATACAAAGCCCGACTCACTGCACATTATGAAGAGCTCAGCAACGTTAACTCAGTTTTCTCTCCCCTAAAAACTGTAAATGAAAGAGTAAATAAAAGCTGTATAAAAACAAATTATGATGTTACTGGAGCCGTTCTGTAAGATTTCATTGCAGTTATCCCAAATGTACACAACAATGCTGCATTTATTACAGCGATAGCAGTGAGAGACAACCTCTCGACTTAATGTGTCACCTCTGAATCACAGCACTGGGTGCATTTTATTACCAACACAGACTGGGTTTTAGTACGGGGAACAGGATGCTGACAGAGGTCATCCTCGAGATGACCGAAGCTGCCGAGGTGTTTCAATTTTAATTTTGACAGTAGAACCCTGAAGCTTTTCATGTGGATACTCAGTTTGACACACAATACAAACACCAGCAGCAGCTAAACCGCCTGAAACGGCCTTTTTTTTAAAAAAGAAAAAGAGCCAGATTTTCTTGCACACCGTCTCCTTTCTAAAGAACTGTTTGCTGACGTTATTATACTCCATTTTATTCAAATCTGTTTTGTTGGTGACTCACACTAGAGCAGGGGTGTCCAACTCCAGGCCTCGAGGGCTGGTGTCCTGCGGGTTTTAGATCTCACCCTGGGTTAACACACCTGAATCACATGAGTAGTTCGTTACCAGGCCTCTGGAGAACATCAGGACATGTTGAGGAGGTCATTTAGCCATTTGAATCAACTGTGTTGGATCAAGGACACATCTAAAACCTGCAGGACACCGGCCCTCGAGGCCTGGAGTTGGACACCCCTGCTCTAGAGTAAAAGTAGACGGCAACATCCTTGCAGCAAGGAAAACTTGGTGGTTGTATTGAATCTTTTCACATTTGGTGACCAAATACTTGTGGAGACCAACTACTACCCAGAAGTTGAGAAATCAATGTATGTGGTTGCACAGGATGGCAATCTGTGTTCAAACAATCGGGACTGACTACAATCACTCTCAGATATATAAACAGACAGATTATTAAAATGGTGCAATCAGTCTGAGTCTGTGAGTGCAACTTGTTTGTGATGTGTCTCTTTGCAATAGGGGACTCGACTCCTCTGGCTGCAGGCTGGTGGTATTCCAATATAAGAGTAAGGTTGCTGAGCAGTTATACCTCCATCCTGCTGCAAAAGCGTCACTATTTGTGTTGTCATTTCTGTGTTGTCATTTCTGTGTCAACTGTTACGTTTTTAATGTAAGTAGTTTGCCAGTTACAGACAAACAGCTTGGCTTTAACTGGCAACTTGACTGCATTGAGTCACATACTGATAGTAGACAGACTCCATCTTATTGCTGTTTTATTGTCATGTTGATGCACCAAAGGTGTTTTGAAGACCGCAACTAACTGCAAGTGGTCGCAGAGCTGGACCCAGTCCTCGAACTGATCATTTAAAGGCAACAAGACTGCAATTTTACTGCACACGGTCACAGAAGCACTGGTCACGCGCTGGCCTCCAGCCACCGTCTTCATTAGTGTGACAGCAGAATAAGGATGAATAAAAATAGTGTCGTTTTTTCAGTTTCTGAAATGAGGTGTCCCAAACATTTGACAATCACTTCTTTAGAGCAACTTCTGCCTGTTCGTTTGTGCAAGGAGTTTAAGTTTGTGCAAATGCACATCAGATCACAGACACATGTAACCCGTTTACTCATGCAAACATCTGGGAACATCAGATGTTTGCATGAAAATTAAATTCAAATTTATTTTAACTATATGAAAAAGGCTCCATTCATGCCAATAACCTCCCTGAGACAGCAGGTGAAAATAAAGCTGGCACATTAACAGGATAGCTTGGCTCTGTCAACTGTGCATTTACAAATAAAATAAAGTAGATATTAATAAAGTACCAGTGAGTACTGTACCTGTACAATACTGTGTGCTGTACTGAATATTGCTACTGCAGAGTAAATTCTACTGCACACAAAACTTTGTTATACACTATTTTATTCATATTTGACTGAGCATTAATTACACAGCATTTCCACTATACAACTTCTTCATCTACCAGTCTGATAGTTTCCACTGATCCCATTTTTAAAATCCTGGTAAACCTCGAGTCTTCTGGACTTGATCCTGCAGTTTGTGTGTTTGATGTAAAGTCAAACCTCGTTTTTTGATGTTGTGAACTTGTGTCACTCTTCTTTTTTTGGTGCACTCTGCAGAGAAAGTACACACAGTTTGATTAGTGAAGTTTTCAGTGAGACTTGTGCTCAATACTGTGCTCAGTTAAACTTCTGGGATATTGATGTGATCAGTTCAGTAGCAAAGAGCGCTGTTAATGAGTTAATAAAATTAACAACAGGTGCACTAGAGGGGTAACAATGAGACAACCCCCAAAACAGGAATAGTTTTACAGGTGGACACCACTGACACTTTTTCCTTCCTCATCTTTTATGACTGTTTTTATCACCCCTGCCTTTGGCTAGGGTCAGGGTCACTACTGGTAGCTCAGTGCAATACCTGGACCCTACAGACATTGGACAGGTAGTCCTCCAGGATGGCACATCAATGCATGTCTTTGCCAAAAGGTTTGCTGCGTCTCCCAACACCAGTCTCAAGAGCAGGGAGGAGATTCTAGGATGCAGGCAGGTACTGCAGGAGAGCTGGACAGGACCATAGAAGGTCCTTAACCCATTAGCAGAACCGGTATCTGCTCCTTTGTGCAGGGAGGAACAGGATGAGCACTGCCAGAGCTACAAAAGGACCTCCAGCAGGTCGCTGGTGTGATTTCTCTGACCAAATCATCAGAAACAGACTTCATGAGGGTGGCCAGAGGGCCCAACATCTTCTAGTGGACCATGTCCTCACTGCCCAGCACCATGGCGTGTGATTCATCCATTGAATATCAAAACAGCTCCACCAATGGCACCCTGTGGTCTTCACAAATGAGAGCAGATTAACCCTGAGCACATGTGACAGACATGAAAAGGTCTGGAGAAGCTGTGGAGAACGTTATCATCATCCAGCATGGCTGCTGGGCTGGAGGGACGCACGGACCTCTACAGGCTAGGCGACGGCACCATGACTGCCATTATGTGGATGAAATCCTTGGACCCACAGTCAGGCCCTCCACTGGTACAGTTGGTCCTGGATTCCTCCAGCCTCTTGTGGTATGAGAGTATGCAGGCAGATCTGGATGGAGGAACTGATGCTGACCGTCCCCCACGCTCGCCTGACCTAAACCCAGTAGAACCTCTGGGACATGATGTTTTAGTCCATCCCAATCTGACAGGTTTCTCCTCAGACTGTCCAGGAGCTCAGCGATGAGCTGATCCACATCCTGACCCATCTCAATGTGAACATGTACCAATGTTGTCAGGCTTGCATACAAGCATGTGGCAAACCACTGTGTACCATTTTGAGTTGCTGCAAAGAAATTTCGTCAAAACGTACTAGCCTGCCGCATCATATTTTACTTTCAGAGTGTCTTTAAAATGATCAAACTACCTCTGTAGGTTGTTAAATTTGATAATTGATCTTTTTTATTTCCATCCATCAAGCAGCGTGGCGTCCTTTCATCCTCTGCTTCCTGATACGTTATCCAGTCCAAGGAGAGATCCAGCACCATCTTTTTGATTTGATGAGTTTCTGAAGTGTTCCTTTTATTTAGTTTATTTATTCATTTATTTTCACAGGTATATTCTTTATTATTAAATAAGGTCAAGACTTCAGTAGTGCAAGTTGTCCAAGTAAACCCTGTGACTACTTGAAACAGGGGCAGCCAATCAAGGTAAAGATGTCATAAGAAAGGATGAAAGGCCCAATATGAGATAAATTAAGACTTTTTAAAAATGCGACTCATTCAAAGCTCCTCTGCTAGAGTTTAATGACAAATCATTTGTAATAAATGACCACATCTGGTCCACTTTAGTAGATATTCTGGTTAAATAATGTTTTACTATTGCTCACGTGGCAGAGCAGGTCATCTACCAATCAGATGGTTTCTTTGATGGTATCAGTAGGCGAGAAACTGAACCCTGAGTTGTCCCAATGCAGTCATTGTGTCACATGTCAATGACAAATAGACGTCAACTGTTTGCTGACGTTATTATACTCCATTTTATTCAAATCTGTTTTGTTGGTGACTCACACTAGAGCAGGGGTGTCCAACTCCAGGCCTCGAGGGCTGGTGTCCTGCGGGTTTTAGATCTCACCCTGGGTCAACACACCTGAATCACATGAGTAGTTCATTACCAGGCCTCTGGAGAACATCAGGACATGTTGAGGAGGTCATTTAGCCATTTGAATCAGCTGTGTTGGATCAGGGACACATCTAAAACCTGCAGGACACCGGCCCTCGAGGCCTGGAGTTGCCCAGCCCTGCTCTAGAGTAAAAGTAGACGGCAACATCCTTGCAGCAAGGAAAACTTGGTGGTTGTATTGAATCTTTTCACATTTGGTGACCAAATACTTGTGGAGACCAACTACTACCCAGAAGTTGAGAAATCAATGTATGTGGTTGCACAGGATGGCAATCTGTCTTCAAACAATCTGGACTGACTACAATCACTCTCAGATATATAAACAGACAGATTATTAAAATGGTGCAATCAGTCTGAATCTGTGAGTGCAACTTGTTTGTGATGTGTCTCTTTGCAATAGGGGACTCGACTCCTCTGGCTGCAGGCTGGTGGTATTCCAATATAAGAGTAAGGTTGCTGAGCAGTTATACCTCCATCCTGCTGCAAAAGCGTCACTATTTGTGTTGTCATTTCTGTGTCAACTGTTACGTTTTTAATGTAAGTAGTTTGCCAGTTACAGACAAACAGCTTGGCTTTAACTGGCAACTTGACTGCATTGAGTCACATACTGATAGTAGACAGACTCCATCTTATTGCTGTTTTATTGTCATGTTGATGCACCAAAGGTGTTTTGAAGACTGCAACTAACTGCAAGTGGTCGCAGAGCTGGACCCAGTCCTCGAACTGATCATTTAAAGGCAACAAGACTGCAATTTTACTGCACACGGTCACAGAAGCACTGGTCACGCGCTGGCCTCCAGCCACCGTCTTCATTAGTGTGACAGCAGAATAAGGATGAATAAAAATAGTGTCGTTTTTTCAGTTTCTGAAATGAGGTGTCCCAAACATTTGACAATCACTTCTTTAGAGCAACTTCTGCCTGTTCGTTTGTGCAAGGAGTTTAAGTTTGTGCAAATGCACATCAGATCACAGACACATGTAACCCGTTTACTCATGCAAACATCTGGGAACATCAGATGTTTGCATGAAAATTAAATTCAAATTTATTTTAACTATATGAAAAAGGCTCCATTCATGCCAATAACCTCCCTGAGACAGCAGGTGAAAATAAAGCTGGCACATTAACAGGATAGCTTGGCTCTGTCAACTGTGCATTTACAAATAAAATAAAGTAGATATTAATAAAGTACCAGTGAGTACTGTACCTGTACAATACTGTGTGCTGTACTGAATATTGCTACTGCAGAGTAAATTCTACTGCACACAAAACTTTGTTATACACTATTTTATTCATATTTGACTGAGCATTAATTACACAGCATTTCCACTATACAAATTCTTCATCTACCAGTCTGATAGTTTCCACTGATCCCATTTTTAAAATCCTGGTAAACCTCGAGTCTGTTAAAGATTTATCTGGAAACACAATATATGACCCTGGAAGAATAAACAACATTTTTAGGAATTTCTATGAAACTTTATATTCACCACAAACAAACCCGTCTAAAAATGAAATTGATCAGTTTCTTGACAACGTAACTCTTCCAAAATTACTAGACAGTCAAGCAATGGCACTGGATTCGCCACTGACTCCAGGAAGCGCTGATAAGTATGCCCAATAATAAGGCTCCAGGTCCAGACGGCTTTCCTGCAGAATTCTACAAAGAATTCTGGACAATTTTGGCACCGGTATTCCACGGAATGTTGCAGGAAATCAAGGAAAATGGCAGACTACCACCAAATATGAATTCTGCCAACATTAGTCTCCTGCTAAAACCAGGCAAAGACCCTTTATTTCCCTCAAGCTATTGTCCAATATCTCTTATAAATGTAGACCTCAAAATAATCTGCAAAGCCCTCTCAAAAAGATTAGAGAAAATAACCCCCCCTCTTAATTCATCCTGACCAAACTGGTTTCATAAAAGGTAGGCACTCATCAACAAACGCACGTAGATTACTTAATTTAACAGACTACTCATACAGCAAAAACATTGAAACCACAATATTATCTCTAGATGCAGAAAAGGCGTTTGATAGAGTTAACTGGAAATTTTTATTTGCAACTTTACACAAATTTGGTTTTGGAAACTGGCTAAGAATATTATATAATTCCCCAACAGCTTGTGTCAGAACAAATGACCAGACATCCTCCAGCTTCTGTCTCCTGAGGGGCACCAGGCAGGGATGCCCACTCTCCCCTTCACTGTTTGCAATTTTTATTGAGCCACTAGCGGCAGCATTTAGACAGGCTACAACAATTAAGGGCATAAAATGCAAGAACGTAGAACATAAAATCAGTCTCTATGCGGATGATGTGTTGCTTTTTCTGCAAAACTCACAAACCAACCTTTCTGAGGTAATTACTCTAATAAACTGGTTTTCAAGAGTTTCAGATTATTCAATTAACTGGTCAAAATCTACAGTTCTTCCGATTAATTGCTCCTTCCATAATTCTTCTCCTACACCACTGCAATCTGGAAATATAAAATATTTAGGTATTAATGTTTCTCCTAAGCTTTCAGACTTAACTAAATTAAACCACATCCCACTTCTAAAGAAAGTAGAAGGCGATCTGACTAGATGGAAATCTTTACCCATATCACTCATGGGAAGGGTCGCCACTATAAAAATGATGATCTTGCCAAAAATAAATTACTTATTTTTAATGATCCCGAACAAACCATCACAAAATTGGTTCAGATCTCTGGATTCGTATATTTCTAAATTCCTTTGGAAAGATAAACCCCCACGTATCAGCTTAAAAACATTACAAAGAACCAAGGATAAAGGAGGATTAGATCTGCCTAACTTTAATCACTATTTTTTAGCCAACAGGCTTCAGTACATCTCAGGATGGTTTAAACACACCTTCTTAGATGAACCTTGGATAGATGTAGAACAGGCACTATGTAATAATCTAGAAATTTCAGACCTACCATTTATCAGCTCAAACATCAAAAGACATGAATGCTTTAAAAGCATCAACATCAGCTCTTCTCTGACAGCATGGTGGGAGTTTCTAAAAATGACGGAGTCTTCACTAATCCCATGCAAACGTACACCTATCTGGAACAACCCTGACATATTACAAAACAAAAATATGATTAATTTTCCAGAATGGAGTTGTAAAGGAATTAAATACTTAGAACATATATTAGAAGGAACAGACTTTATTCCATTTGAAAGACTAGTTCCACAATATGGGATCAACAAGAAAAGATTTTTAGAATATCAACAAATTAAATCCATAGTAAAAAAGAAATTTAACCTCCGTCAAGTTAAATTGCAAACACCACCAAGCGCGGTACACTTTCTTACTCTTAAATCCCCTAAATTATTGTCTAAAATATACAGAACACTTTCTAAAATAGATGAATCAATATCCCTTCCTATTGCAAAGTGGGAAGCAGATTTATCAGTAAGCTTAGACCAAAACTTCTGGTCTCAGATTTGCTTAAAAACCTTTAAATTGATTAAAAATCCCAGTCTGCAATTAATACCATACAAAATACTACATAGAGTGCACTATACTGGTCATCGGATGTTCAAGATGGGCTTTACATCTTCCAACAACTGCTCACACTGTCAAGGCAATACACCAGACATCTAATAGATCACATTAGTCTCGAGACAGCCTCTGCCACCACATTAGATCAATCCCTCTGGGCTCCTTTGATCGGCTTCATCACCTAGCGGGGGTGGGGGGTCATGGTTTGGTCCTGCCTTCGCTATTGTGGTTGATGTGGAGGTTGGGACGGGCTTAGGGCGCCTGGAGAACCCCTAGGGACGTTATCCCTGGAGGGCTTAACCTTGGGGTTGTGGTCATAACCTGGTTAGTGGCTCTGGTTGCTCTTAGAGGGTGTTCTCCTCGTGGCTGCGTGCAGCGGGGCTGGGGGATGGTCTGTACTGGCGGACGTAGGTTACTGGCCTGGTAGCCTGGCTGCCCCTGAGTGGATCCAGGGCAGGCGTGGGGGCTTGGGGTTCGGTGGTGCTTCGCCTCCGTGCTAGGGCTCTGGCTGGGCCTTGGGGGCTTAGGTCCTTGTTGGTGTGTCGCCGAGGTTGTGGGCGGGTGGGTGCACGGGGGCTCAGCCCTGGCGCAGGGGGCCTCTGGCACATCGGCCTAACTGGGGGGCTCTTCAACTGGCAGGGAGGTTGTTCCATCCTTGCAGAAGTCCACTCTGCAGGTGGGGGAGAGACATAGGAGAGGTGGAGAACAAACTTAACCTGGGTGTCTACTGTCTTGTGCAGTCTGGGAGATGATTGAATGTTGGGGTGGGTACAGTTTCCTCTGCGGTGGGGTCGGGTGGGCTGCCCCGGGTCCTGTGGGGCTGGGCGGTCCTGCTGCCGTAGGCCCCGATCTGGATGGGCCTGGGCTCCCTTGCCTTGGTGGGTGCCGAAGGACGGGGGTGCCTACTGGGTTCAGCGGGGGAGCTGGCCCCAGGGAGGGGCATCTTGCTCCTCCCTTCTTTTCCTCCCCATCCCCGCCTGCCTCCCTCTTCCTGCTCCAACACACCCACCCACACAAGTAGGGCCTTGGGGTGCGGGTGTGTCACCAGGGTGCAGGGGAGACATGTCCCTGCTGCTGCGGAGCCTGGGGCGGTCTGCTTGCCTCCACCCCGGGGGGAAGGGTAACATCTCCTGAGTCTAGGTGCCGTTTCCCCCTCTGGGGGTGAGGGTACCTGGACCCGGGGTATAGAGTTTGTTTGGGGAGTGTGATTGTGTATACATGTCCATGTATGTCTATCCCTACGTTGGGTGAGTGCTGAGTGTCTGTATATGTGTGCATGAGGGTGGGAATGCATGTTTGTGTCTGTATGTGCCTGTTTGTCTGTGTCTATATGTCAGGTCGGGTCTTAGACTCCACCTCCCTGGGAACTCCCAGGCCCTCCAAAGTGTGGAGGCCTATCTCCCCTCTCCACACTCCCTGCCGGTGACTGATGCCCTCAGGGGTCGGTGCGTTGGTGGTTCTTGGTGTCTGGGGCTGGGCGCTCAGGTATGTACCAGCTCAATCCCGGTGACTACTTGGCGGGGCCTGGTGCCTGTTGCTCGGTCAGGCCTCTTCCGGGGCGTAGGGGGCCCTCGAGCCTCCGGCCTCTGGGCCTGCGGCTTGGTGCACTCTGGCACAGCTGGCTGCCGGCAGAGCCGGCAGGCACGCCACTGCAGCCCCCTCTGGCTTCTGCTCCGTGGCTACTGGGTGACCCCTCATCTGGGGCTCTCCTCAGCCCTTCCCAGGAGGGTGGCACGGATGCCCCTCCGGTGGTCCTCCTTGGGCTCTCGCTCTCTGGGGCCTCTGGATGTCTGGAGCCTGGATCTCCTCCATGCCTGCTTCATGCTCTGGGGGACGGGGCTATGGCTCTCTACATCCTCTAGAAGACCATTACATGGAGAAACCTTTTGTATACAAGCGCGCTGATCCACACAGGTGTGCACACGGGTGTTCACTGTTCGTAGACATAAACTACACCTTTCTTAGCTGCTATTTCCAAGCACATTGTGCGCTGTCGGTCCTGCGTGCTACACAACAACATTCAATATTTAGTATTTACTGCTGTTTACACTTAGCTAGATTAATGCGATGGTGTTGTGTTTAGTATGTTGCTTTGCTTTTTTTTGCTTGTTTTCTCTTCTTTTTCTCTCAACAGGTGATCCAGGAGATTTTTTTAAGTGCCCTTTCTCACTGTCCCTTTTCCCTTCTGTTTTTCTTTTCCTTCATCTTTCTTTCTCCCTTTCCTATCCCCCAGTCATGTCTGTCCCGTCTGTAACAACTGAAAATAAAATAAAATAAATAATAACAACAAAGGTCGATCAAATGGACCAATACGGCAAGGCTGTGATGATCCATTTGGCAAAATAAATCCATTGGGTATCCTTGTTGGTCGTCAGACAACAATTCTGACGGCTAAAGAACCAAATGGGACAGACAAAAAAAAAGAAAAAGAAAAAAGAAACTTTTCCTTTTTTCATTTTTAATTATATTTTAAACAGAGTAGTTGAATGTGGTCTCAGCTGGAGTTCCCATTATTCTTTACAGCAATCAGCAGGATTCAAACAGGAGTGTGTTACAGTCTAGGCTGCCCTCTTACTCCCTCTGCTGTTTAATAACTGTTTTTATCCCTAATTTTTTGGCAGTGTTACCAAAAAGCAAACATAACATTGAATTGACGTCATGAGTGTATCAGAACCCACGATCTCTCTGACATAGAGCTCCAACTGTGTACAATGACTGTTACTTCATTACCATCGACGCACACATGCACACACTCGGTGTGGATTAATCCGTCTGTGAAGAATAATCCCTATTTTACCCTTTAATTCACATTCTACACAGCCTTTCATTGTTGGTATGACTCCATATTTGTGAGCTGTTCTTACTGATTTACATCAGTGTTTCAGTCTTTAACTCAGTCTAGCATTAAGCAAGATCTGAAGATGGTGAGCAGGAGAATTCGGGATTCATACTCTCCAATGAAAAAGGCTCCATTCATGCCAATAACCTCCCTGAGACAGCAGGTGAAAATAAAGCTGGCACATTAACAGGATAGCTTGGCTCTGTCAACTGTGCATTTACAAATAAAATAAAGTAGATATTAATAAAGTACCAGTGAGTACTGTACCTGTACAATACTGTGTGCTGTACTGAATATTGCTACTGCAGAGTAAATTCTACTGCACACAAAACTTTGTTATACACTATTTTATTCATATTTGACTGAGCATTAATTACACAGCATTTCCACTATACAACTTCTTCATCTACCAGTCTGATAGTTTCCACTGATCCCATTTTTAAAATCCTGGTAAACCTCGAGTCTTCTGGACTTGATCCTGCAGTTTGTGTGTTTGATGTAAAGTCAAACCTCGTTTTTTGATGTTGTGAACTTGTGTCACTCTTCTTTTTTTGGTGCACTCTGCAGAGAAAGTACACACAGTTTGATTAGTGAAGTTTTCAGTGAGACTTGTGCTCAATACTGTGCTCAGTTAAACTTCTGGGATATTGATGTGATCAGTTCAGTAGCAGAGAGCGCTGTTAATGAGTTAATAAAATTAACAACAGGTGCACTAGAGGGGTAACAATGAGACAACCCCCAAAACAGGAATAGTTTTACAGGTGGACACCACTGACACTTTTTCCTTCCTCATCTTTTATGACTGTTTTTATCACCCCTGCCTTTGGCTAGGGTCAGGGTCACTACTGGTAGCTCAGTGCAATACCTGGACCCTACAGACATTGGACAGGTAGTCCTCCAGGATGGCACATCAATGCATGTCTTTGCCAAAAGGTTTGCTGCGTCTCCCAACACCAGTCTCAAGAGCAGGGAGGAGATTCTAGGATGCAGGCAGGTACTGCAGGAGAGCTGGACAGGACCATAGAAGGTCCTTAACCCATTAGCAGAACCGGTATCTGCTCCTTTGTGCAGGGAGGAACAGGATGAGCACTGCCAGAGCTACAAAAGGACCTCCAGCAGGTCGCTGGTGTGATTTCTCTGACCAAATCATCAGAAACAGACTTCATGAGGGTGGCCAGAGGGCCCAACATCTTCTAGTGGACCATGTCCTCACTGCCCAGCACCATGGCGTGTGATTCATCCATTGAATATCAAAACAGCTCCACCAATGGCACCCTGTGGTCTTCACAAATGAGAGCAGATTAACCCTGAGCACATGTGACAGACATGAAAAGGTCTGGAGAAGCTGTGGAGAACGTTATCATCATCCAGCATGGCTGCTGGGCTGGAGGGACGCACGGACCTCTACAGGCTAGGCGACGGCACCATGACTGCCATTATGTGGATGAAATCCTTGGACCCACAGTCAGGCCCTCCACTGGTACAGTTGGTCCTGGATTCCTCCAGCCTCTTGTGGTATGAGAGTATGCAGGCAGATCTGGATGGAGGAACTGATGCTGACCGTCCCCCACGCTCGCCTGACCTAAACCCAGTAGAACCTCTGGGACATGATGTTTTAGTCCATCCCAATCTGACAGGTTTCTCCTCAGACTGTCCAGGAGCTCAGCGATGAGCTGATCCACATCCTGACCCATCTCAATGTGAACATGTACCAATGTTGTCAGGCTTGCATACAAGCATGTGGCAAACCACTGTGTACCATTTTGAGTTGCTGCAAAGAAATTTCGTCAAAACTACTACTAATAAACGGTACTAGCCTGCCGCATCATATTTTACTTTCAGAGTGTCTTTAAAATAATCAAACTACCTCTGTAGGTTGTTAAATTTGATAATTGATCTTTTTTATTTCCATCCATCAAGCAGCGTGGCGTCCTTTCATCCTCTGCTTCCTGATACGTTATCCAGTCCAAGGAGAGATCCAGCACCATCTTTTTGATTTGATGAGTTTCTGAAGTGTTCCTTTTATTTAGTTTATTTATTCATTTATTTTCACAGGTATATTCTTTATTATTAAATAAGGTCAAGACTTCAGTAGTGCAAGTTGTCCAAGTAAACCCTGTGACTACTTGAAACAGGGGCAGCCAATCAAGGTAAAGATGTCATAAGAAAGGATGAAAGGCCCAATATGAGATAAATTAAGACTTTTTAAAAATGCGACTCATTCAAAGCTCCTCTGCTAGAGTTTAATGACAAATCATTTGTAATAAATGACCACATCTGGTCCGCTTTAGTAGATATTCTGGTTAAATAATGTTTTACTATTGCTCACGTGGCAGAGCAGGTCATCTACCAATCAGATGGTTTCTTTGATGGTATCAGTAGGCGAGAAACTGAACCCTGAGTTGTCCCAATGCAGTCATTGTGTCACATGTTAATGACAAATAGATAAAGGCACTGTCTGAATGTGAGACTGGGTGAGTGCAGTAGAAAGCAGTTAGAGAAAGGCACCAAATAACAACATTTACCATAACTCATAACATAAAAACACTGGCAGTGGTCCCCCGAGGCCTCCTAGTGGATGCACCTATGGTGTGAATTTCAAATCCTAGCTGACTTCCTTCTTGAGTTATCACATACCTCTGACCTTGACCTTTAAGTTAAGGTCACTAAGATTCAAACTGGTCAACAATTTTTAGTAGATACACCCATGGTATCAATCTAAGGAGCTTGGAAAGAAAAGCATCTGGACTCCTTTAAGTTGCTTGAAGACGTTTCACCTCTCAGCAGAGAGGTGGTGGAGAGTCCCAGACGCTTTTCTTTCTAAGCTCCTTAGACTATGATGACCTGGATGACTGAGAACCTTCAGGGACACCATGGCATCAATCTGAAACTCCTACGTCGCTTTGTTCTCGAGGTACTGCATTCACAAACTTGGGTGTCCACACCGCCCGCCCGCCCAGCGTGGTGACGAGAAGGGTATACCCTCAATAGGCTGCGAGTCTGCTTAACACAGAGACAACCATTCACACTCACATTTACACCTGTGGGCAATTTAGAATCACCAATGAACCTGACCAGGCTAACTGCATGTCTTTGGACTGGGACGAAGCCAGAAAACTATCCAAAAGGCCCAAGGCAGCCGGAAGGTGACGATTTTTGATGTGATTTTCTGAACTAAAAGCTAATGACGCACTCACTTCCTCAGTGCTGGCCGCCATCAGAGCGTCGAGTTCCCGAGTCCAGCCAAGAGCATCAACCAGAGCTTGCACACCGCTCACCACATCACCCAGCTGCACGACGTCATTAGGCCGGCGGCTCCAGGTGAACGGCCCCACCAAGTCCCTGTTGATGAGAAGACGGGGCACAGAACTGCGAACGGCTCCGGCAAGACTGGCAAAAGGCTCCACCTAAAGAGCAAAGAGTTAACTGCAGCCCTTTATGAACCCTCAAACAAGAATGTAGATGATGCAGTGACACTGCATGTGCATGTTGCAGCTGTAACAGAGGGTGCCATGGACATGCAGTGGTTATACTGTGGTTACTTTATCATACCACAAAGTTACCAACCAAACATTTCAAAGAGAAGATGAGCCACGTTGTTTTTCACCCGCCAAGCTTTACTTCCTCACATCTTCTTTTTTAAACAGCATCAAGTATTTGAACAAAGAAGCATTTTTTGTTATTTTGCTGTTATATCCATGTTAGTTAATGACTTTCACCCAAGTGTTGTAACAATTCTTATATTTAAACTGATTTTAATTTGTCCAGTTACTTTTGAGCCTCTGAAAATGGCTGTGACTCCTAAACAGGTCTTCTGTTCATAACGCAGCGCTTTTGTTTAAACCCTTGAATGAAAGTCTGAACAATCACGTTTCGATTGTTTGATTTAAAATCCGAACACTTACAGGCCTCACTGTGTGAAGGTAGTGTGTTTCCTGCCTGAGTTTGAAGCTCACCTCCAGTGATGTGCCCATGATGATCAGCAGGTCTGCCAGTGGGAAGTCTGTGATATACTTGAAGAAGTGCCGTGGAAGCTCCTCACCAAAAAACACGATGTCCGGCTTCACCACGCCCTTACAGGTGGGACACTTGGGGACCGTCCCACTCATCACGTCTGGCTAACAAAACACAAAATGTCAAATTACTGTCTACAAGTGATTTTTTTTCCAACTAAATGCTTGAAACTAATCAGAGTATGACACAAATACACCAGATTTCAATGAAAATACAACCTGAAAAATCCAGTAAAAAAAGAAAGAAAGAATTGCTTATTTGCAAATTCTTTGAATGAATTATAAGAACTCAAAAGTTCACCTGTACAAGTTTGAGGGAAAAACATATTTCTTGTAGACAGCAGATGCCTGTTTTTTTTACTTGACAGAAAAAACACAAATGCATTCAGCTCATCTGAAACTTGCAGGGCAAACAAACAAAATCCTTGTTACAGAGGAACTGAAGAAAGCATAAATCCACACAGTTGACGTGATGTTTGGGTCTTACAGCAACACAGACTCTGAACATCAGAACGGAACACACACTACACGTATCCTGATCATGTGCTGAACAGCTGCTCAACATCTCAGTCTGGTCATTGGTTTATTCCAACTTAAGAAGCGCTGCTTTCTTCCCTGCTTGTTTAGCAAAAAAATCTATCAAATCAAAACAAACAACAAGGACATTTTTCACAACACCAACACTTGATAAAAAACAAAACAGAATAAAACTCAGGCTTGTCTGCGATCTCTGATACAGTGAGGCACGTAGAGCCCTTAGCACGGAGGAAACTTTGACCCTGATTTATATTAATTCACATGGCACAGGTAACTTTCACATCTCTGAAGGCATCACTGATTACTGGGAAAAAATTCCATTCACCTCTAAAAATCTCACGACCCTACTGTCCTGAGTTTTCCTAAAAACACTTTGAGGGATGAATGTAGGGTTGTTTTTGGAGGTTTTTCTGGCATTTTAAAATTCCATCATCTAGTGTCGGTGTACTAGTTTCAAAGTTGGAACTACTAATACAGCTATGAAAGCAACATGAAATTTACAGCCAGAAGCTGCCCTGAGAGGAAATGTGTCACCAGTATGAGTAGAACTGTTCATTACATCCCAAATATCCAACTTGTCAAAATAAACTAACGAAAAATAAAATTCTGAATCATTTTTATGCAATAGTGCGTTCTGACTCACTCTGAGGTCCTCGCCCTCATATTTCCTCAAGCAAGCGGTGCAGGTGGCCGTGGCAAACGTGCCGTGGGCCTCCACCAGCATCTCAGGAGGAATCCCTGCTACTAGAAAGAGGCATAAACACAGAAAACAAGCACATCAAGTTCACTGTCACCGTCTCTGTGATGCACGGTTATGTCAAACAACTAAACTTCGTACGTCTTTCCAGGCCATCAATGTTCTGTGTGTACATCCGGAGCAGCTGACCCTTCTTGTGAAGCAGATATACAAAGTAGTGTGTCAGGTTGGGGCGGTAGTTTCCTGGATACAGCTCTTTGGCCAGGGCGAAGAAGGGATTTGGGTTATGGTGGAAAAAGCTAATCTCAAATATGGCCTCGGCATAAGGCAGGTCATACTGCTGCAGGTTGTCATAGAGACCACTGCCTGGAGACCTGCAAGTGAATCCAAATGAAACTGTTGATCGAGACCAGAATGCACCTTGTCTTTACTGATATGGGTAGACGCCAGGGCAGGAAACCACAGCTAGCCATATTACCTGAAATCTGGGATGCCACTGGGAGTGCTGATCCCAGCTCCAGCCATCACCACGACCCTCTTGAACTGCTGCTCCCGGATGCTCTTTGCGATATCCTCCAGGGTCTGCTGCTTAGCTGACGAACTTCCACCGTGGGAGAAAAACCCTCGGGTCTGAGTCCAGCAGAGGGATCGTGCATGTCTGGGAAAAAGTAAACGGCTGGTCTTGAGCCACGATCGCCCCGATCACCCTGATCGTGGCTCAAGAGTTGGCAGTTCGCCTTGTAATCGGAAGGCTGCCGGTTCGAGCCCCAGGGCAGCTGTGGCTACAATGTAGCTTACCGTCACCAGTGTGTGAATGTGTGTGTGAATGGGTGGATGACTGAATGTAGTGTAAAACACTTTGGGGTCCATAGGGACTAAGTAAAGCACTATACAAATACAGGCCATTTACATAGCACCCTTCTACTCAATTTGAGCACTCAAAACACTTTGTGCTTCACATACAGCGGGTTTAGTAAGTATTGAACATGTCACCAATTTTCTAAGTAAACATATTTCTAAAGGTGCTTGTTTGTTTGTGGCGCAGCTGCAGGGAGACCGACACACCTGCTTAGAAAGTATGAACTGGGTCGTGAGGCTGTTCTTGTGTATGTGTGGCTGGCAGCTGAAAAGCTGCAGCCGGGGATTCGGAAAGCAGCAACCTAATACAGAAGTGTGCTGGAAAGTGAAACGTGTGGTCAGGTCCGTCACTCCTGGCACAGTGCTATTGACATGAAAGTCAGATGTTGGTAAGAACTCATCCACACATGCAAAGAAATCAAAGCGTAGATGTCCATAAATTAAGTTATGTGTAAAAATAATGAGACAGGGAAAAAGTACTAAACACATGAAGTCATGACAGCAGCTGAACTCTGTCAGTTAGAAAGTGCAAATAATATCAGCTGCTTCAGTCCCTGTTGGTGTCATATAAAAAGGTGTCTCATTACCAAAGTATCACACAATAAACATCTGATGAGGGATAAAACCAAGGAGCTCTCTCAAGACTGTTGCAGCTTTGTTGTTGCAAAGCATACTGATGGCACTGGGTACAGAAGAGTTTCTAAACTACTGAAGGTTCCAGTGAGCACTGTTGGGGTCTAATGAGCTTGGAAAGAAAAGCGACTGGAGTTCTTTAAGTTTCCTGAAGGTGTTTCACCTCTCATCAGAGAAGCTTCTTCAGTTCTAAGGGCAAATCGTGGAGAGTCACAAGTATTTAAGCCCTAGTTGGAGTTATCCCTTAAGAGGGTTGTTGACCCAGTGTTGATCAAGGGCCTCATCACATGAGCCAAGGTGCAAAGAAAGGGTGTGGGGCATTATCAGCTGACGTTTCAGGGGAAACCATTGTGGGACCTTGCCCCATCATGTGACCTACTGAGATGACCTGACACAAGATGTGACACTGTTAAGGCGCCTGGGAAGGGCTCTCAAAACTGGATTATAGGTGGCAGACTGTTGTTGTATAAGCCCCGCCCTCTGTTCAAGGATGGCTTCTGTCACTACCTGTCTTCTCTGTCCAAAATGTGAACGTTTATGAAGTGTCTGTTTGCTCTCTCCAGTGTAGATGTCTGAGCATGCCTCGCTGCACTGCACAGCATACACTACGTTGTTTAGTATGTGTTTGGGAGTTTCAGAGAAAGAAAATAAAGTGTTTGGAAACTCCAGCCAATCACCTGACCAAATGCACATCTATGGAAAGAACTAAAGGGCAGAGGGCCCATGGAACCTTCAGACATTTGAAGAGTGTATGGAAGAAAATCACACCTGAGCAATGTATGCAAGTTGTTTCTCCATACAGGAGGCGCTGTCACCACTATACACAAGCACTTTTAATTTGTCATTGACACACCCTCTGATGGATACACCAGGGGCAACTCGGAGTTCAGAATCATTCCCAGAGACACTTCGACACAGGGACTGGAGAAGATACACTGATGTTCCCACTGATCCAACATTAGGAACGAGAATCAGAGTAACTCATAATAGGACATCACACGGCATCCCTATAGTTGTAATGCTCATTGGACTGACAAAAAATATCGCTACATGCAGCGTTGACAGCCAGGTGATGCCTATATTGCATCACCTGGATTCCGCTGTCATGTTTCTTGTATCCATGCAGGTACCTGGACAGAACTGCTGCACCTTCACTTGGAAACGAGCTCCTTTGATCGAAGCCTAGAAAAACAATACTTGTGTCAAATATAATCGGTCATACGTGCAGTTTGTGTTGCATCATTTGAGCTCTCTCTGTGCACTAACCTTTAGCGGAGAGCGTCCAGCTTGCTCTTGACCGCAGACTTCGACAGAGTCTGGCAGGTGACAATAACAACGAGCAGCTAACAGAAGAAGCCATAACAAAGCTGTAGGGTTCAAAATAAACTTCACGCACACTTTCACGGCATGGCTCTTGCTGTCACCGTTTTACACAAGCCGATTTTAGCTCCTTTGAAAATAGCTATATAGAATGACTGCCTGCAGAACTGTGTCCTTTGACCTCCTTTTTGACAGTTAATATACGACGTTACAACCTAGCTTCAGTTGCATAAACTTGCCCTTTATAATTTATCCGTCGTTTGCTTATTAAAAATATATCCCATAGCAATAAACATAAGGCGACTGACTGCACCCAAACAACTTAAGTTACAGAAAATCTTAGCTAGCAATAAAAAAAACAAACCAAAACGCCTCCTTCATTTCCCATAATTCTTTGCGCCTGGCAGCAGATGCGCAGTCCCATTACCACAACACGACAGGCTGCTTGACATTAGCTAAAAATTCAACAACACGTATTAGTATAGAATAAACTACATTTTGTCGCTATCATGAAAGATGTTACTGGGTACCTCAAGCAGCAGCAGAGTAACAGCCCCACGCCGGAGCTGGCGTCGGAATGGCACGCGCTGGAGGATTTGTACAACAAAAGGTACAAAAGTCGTAAGAAGTGGCAGCTAGCCGCTAGCTTAGCTTACATTAGCTAGCCCATTCATTGGGAATGCAAGCTGAGTCATGCACGGAGCTGAGGTTAGCTGTTGTAGCATAGCTTTAGCTCACGTTGGCAGTAAGCTTAAGCTTTAAATTCGGAGCGAAATGATATTGTTTTCTAAACACTAATTGAGTTTTAGGTTTGAGCCCAGCACTAATATTTAGGGCAGCGGAAGTCTATTTGTTGTGCTGTCACAGGTTTTTGTAGCTGTTGCTGTGCATCCTTGCTAACAGTGTCAATTAACCGTAAAACAAGAAAACAACCTGTAACTGTTCAAACAGTCTATTAATCTTTTAATCAGTTTGACAAGCAATAATCGCGAAACAAACATCTAATTTCTCGCCTCCATGATATCAGGATTTGTTTTTCCTTATTATGTGTCAGTTGACTCTATATGCATTTGGTATTTTGACAGTGTTCAAACAAAACAAATAATTAAAGACGGCCCTTTTAGCTATGCAGTGGCCAATTTTTCAGTTTTTAACCCTTATAAACGGATAATGGTTTGTAATTGAAGTTCACAGGCTAACTGAAAGTTCTGATATGTAATATTATAAAGGGGGAGACAAACTAAAAAGAAACCTTAAGGGAATCTGGTGGATCTGTTATGGGGATGCTTTGCTGACATAGTTTGGCTCTCCTGCTCCCTTAAAAGGAAGGGCCACTGCAGTTCAATTCTAAGTTGTTCATCGTGATTTCAGCAGCAGGGAGGGACTCACTGAAAAGTGTGGTGCAGAAGGGGGGGGTGACAAGACTAAAATAATGAGAACTCTGGCCTCTGACACTGTGGCATAGACTGTAGTGTTAAACCATCACCGTTAAAACACCAGTAGTCAAGTGCATCGAAGTAACACGTGGTGACCCTCGTTGGCTTTTCCTTTAATTTGGCACAAATATGCATATCTTCCCATTTGATGACTGTTCTCAGAAATGATAATTATTTTCTGTTCCTGTCTGGCTATCAAGACCCCACACCTTTGGAGCGGAAGTCGCAAGTTTGATTCCAGTAAGGGTCTTGGCTAGGCCCCCCATGCCAAACACCAAGCCCTGGAAAGGCACAGCTATGTCTGCAGCTCAGACACGACACATTTCACTGCATGTTGTACTCTGTATGATTGTGTATGTGACCAATAAAGCTCGTTTCCAAAAGATTCTGTGTAAATTCAGGTAGTGCTCAGTCTCTTTGGCCCTGTTGGTCTATAGAAGTCCATAGAATGAGTACTACTCTATGGGGGTGTCGTGTGTAGATGGGATTTTTGGTGAATAAAGCCTCTCAGCTCTTCATTGCACTCTTCTCATATTTTGATGTAGTTTTTGGCTGATATCATGAATTAAAATGAACTGACAGTTGTGACGGATTTGGCTAACCGTTTTCTTTGTTCTGCCCTTAGATTGTGGCATCAATTGACTCTGAAGCTGATGGTCTTTGTCAGAGATCCCTGCTTCAAAACAGGCGATGGTATCATACAGGTAACTGCATCTCAGCCACTCTTTGTAACGCTTTACACAACATACAAGAGTAAGGATGATTGTCAGATATTGAGAACAAAGTAATTTGTTTGCCAGGTGGTGTTTATGTATTTTTTACACTATTGGAGAGGTGGAGGGGTTAGCTAAAACCTCTTTTGGCTGTGTGGTAAACAGCAGTATATGAGTTCCAGCTGATGGCATCACAGGCCTGTGTGCCTCATTGGACCAGATCTTGGGTTTTTTTTCCACTAATCCAGGTTGTTTTAGCTGCACCAGACTGTGGTGATATATCATGTGTTTGCACTGCAGCTTCACAGCACTGGATAGTCCCACTGAGACACACTGCTGTGGTTCAGTAGCAGGGCCAGCGCTGGCCACCCAATGCCAGTCTGTTCCTCTGCCCTTCTTTTCAAAACTGTGCTGTAGACTAGAGAATAGTCTGTTTTTAACGCCCCATGTTCACATCAGAACATATATTATTTACAGTACTTGTTTGTACTTTCACTTCAAACTTGTTTTACTTTTAGAGATCATTTTTAGCTATAACACATCTGAATTACTGCTAATACAAGCTGACCTCTGTCAGTTTGAACTGCTTCACCCTGAAAACGTTGCAGCGTTGAACATGAGTGGGTTCTCATCTTTACATACTTTACCTGTTTGCTCATTCACAGCTTCTTATTTTTATTATTGGACTCTAGCTTTGCATGACTCATAGTTCATTTACACGGACTCTTGATTTAAGCCACTCTCTATTTAAGCCAATCTTTTTCTTATTGGCTGCCCCCAGCAGACAGAAGGTTTGAGCAGCAGGTGGGTGGGGCTTCTGTGCTTACAGCCAGAACTGCATTGCTGCAATGACAGGGGTTCCTTACACATACTGTGAAACATTATCATGTTTATTTATAGTGCTTAATATGAGCATCCACCTTTGATACAGGGTGTAGAAAATAAGGAGAAGCAGATCAGGCCTTCTTTAAGCACATACATGCATAGATTTGACCAGCATGCAAATGGAAAATACATTTCATAGCAAAGTATCTGTACAGTTCTGCTGAAAATGACAAGTGATGCCACTAAATTATTCAGACGTCTACATGGTCTCTTGTCGTTGTCATAATTAGTTTATCTTGAATATTTAAGTTTATGCAGCAGCAGTTTGTCGTACATGTAGACTTACTGCATACTAGTATATATTAAAACATATCATACCAAAGAGGCCCTTGGTACAGATATTCACTAATGTCATAGCTACATTTCTAAGGTAATGAATAACACTGTCCACTAAATATTCTCTCTTTTCCTTTTTTTTCCTTCCAGCTTTATGAAAATTTCATCAGTGACTTTGAACACAGGTGAGTTGTTCGCCCGCTTGTCCTAAACAGAGCAAATACAAGTATTTACTCTTTTTTACCTGTTAATTTACTATTTTTGTTCCTTTATCAGAATCAATCCATTGTCGCTGGTGGAGATTTTACTGTTCGTTGCCAGACAGATGTCAGGTACGGAGAAATGGGAATATTTTCTTTCTGTTTGAATTCATTTTTTGGCATTAAAATCCAACGTTGTTTGTGTCTAGATCAAAAAGATGCCATCGTTTTTCTTGAAAAGACCAGGGAAAAGGTAAGATGACCAGACACCAGCATGACAGGTTGTTTTGAAGGTAGATTCTGTAAAGTGCACTTTTGACCAAACGTCTGCGCGTCTCCACCTGGTTCAGGTGAAAAGCAGCGAGGAAGCAGTGATTCTCTGCAAGACCGCCATCGGCAATCTTAGACTTGAGATCAACGACGTTCCTGCCACAAAGGTAAAACTCTGAGCTCAAGTCTGCCGACACCTCGCTCAGATATAGCATGCGACAGAGCGTTTCCAACTGCCTGTAACGTTCACGTGTTGTTTCTGCCTGTTAGCGTGAGAGAAACCAGCAGCTGTTAAACCCACAAGTGCAGTCTGAATGGCACTTGGGTGTAGATATCCTTGAAATAACTCGTAGGTGTTAAGTCATCGTTTTCTTGCTGCCACACTCATGCACACCTGACATTTTCCCTTCCTCCAATCTTTGCGCTCATCGTACAAAAATGTGACATCTCCACCTCCTTCCTCACAGACGTCACCGTTCACAAACTCCAAAATTAGGATGAGAGCACAGCCTTACACCCAAGCGCTTGGAGAAGAGGGAATCAGTGAAATCTGTATTTCAAAGACAGTCAGTTGAGATAAGATTGATAAGGTTATGTATTCCAATTGAGTTAGCTTAAATGCTCAAGTTAGAGCTGTATGGGCTGCAACGACCTTCTTTTTTGTGATATTCACTGAAGTCAGAACACGTTGGGTGGTGGTCTCTCACTGATGGACAAAAAGAAGCTGGAAGCTTCCACAATGCTGCAGCTGTTTTCTGACTGTGGCTGTGAGAGAAACAACAGGACACAAATGAAAATGTTAAAAAGAAGTAGGATGTGTATAAAATCCAGCTTCACTTTGCAGCCATAGGAGTTGCTGCCTCCGTGGCCATTAAGAAGAACACAGGTGTGGGGCACTTTCACATCACCTTCCATCGTTTTTTTATGCAGTCTGTGGTAAAGCGGGGTGTTAACCTGATCCAAGTCTGTAAATAAAGTGTGTGTGGACAGGAGAAACCCCCCGAGGTGTAACAGCTTCAGGTTGGGTTTAAAAGCAGTGATCCATCCACTTATCGCCTTCCCTTTTTTTTTCCACTTGTAGAAAGAAATTGAAGAAATTGAGGAAACGTTGAATAACTTGCCTGGAGTGACGTCAGTCCACGGCCGCTTTTATGACCTCTCCAGTAAATACTATCGCCTCGTTGGAGACCACGCTGCCTACTATAAGGACGCCTTGCGCTACCTGGGCTGTGTGGACATCAGATGCTTTCCAGGTAAACAACAGCATGAATTAAGCTGCGTGTCAGTCAGAACACAGCAGATCACTCGTATTCAGTTCATTTTGTAATTGTTGTTCACAGAGACGGAGAGGCAGGAGAGGGCGTTCACGCTCGGCCTGGCTGGACTCTTAGGAGAGGGAGTTTACAACTTTGGAGAGCTGGTGGGATTTGAACTCTGTTAGCCACATGTTGTGTAGCTCGACCTGCGTGTGCTGATTACTCGTGTGGCTTCTCTGTGCAGCTGATGCATCCTGTGCTGGAGTCCCTGAGGAACACAGACAAGCAGTGGCTCATTGACACACTATATGCATTCAATGCAGGCAATGTGGAGAAATTTCAGAGCTTAAAGTCTGCCTGGGGCCAACAGGTGGGGACTCATTTTAATACCTGAGATGTGTGTAATGATGATTTGTCATCTATAACAGCTGAATTTATTCTGACACACGAACTGGAGTTTCTGCAGGTGCAGGAAATAATCAATAACCCCGTTTAAAAGTCACAAATAAGTAACTGTAACCTCAGGCGAACATGAATAAGACCTTTGTAAATAAAGTTTGAATTTTTCAGGTTTAGGTGCTGAGTTTTCCTCTCCCAGTCTTAACTGCGTTTTGTTGAAAAATCTTTAATCCAGAGATGATCTGGCTTCACGTGTATGTTTGGGACAACTCACTGTTTTCTCTGTTGATTACAGCCCGACCTCGCGTCACAAGAAGGTAAACTGATGCAGAAGATTCAGCTGCTCTGCGTCATGGAGGTGAGATTGCCAGTTACGTTGTAAACACTGATGTGTAATGACGTCAGTTTGTCCACAATAAACTGAACATCTTCTCGTTCCCTTCCAGATGACGTTCACTCGTCCTGCGAATCACAGACAGCTGACCTTCACTGAAATCGCTCAGAGTGCCAAAATCCCCGTTAATGAGGTCAGTGCAGTCAGAACATGTGTTTAATCAGGGTGTAACTGTGTGATAATGAAATTAATGCTCACCTTTGATAACTCGAGATAATGTTGTTTGTCCTAATACTGGTCACATACAGCTGATCCTCGTGTAGGCTGATGGTTGTATGGGTCTGTTTGTAGGTTGAGCTGCTTGTGATGAAGGCTCTGTCTGTGGGCCTGATCAAAGGGAACATTGACGAGGTGGACCAGAAGGTGCAGATGACCTGGGTGCAGCCCAGAGTGCTTGACCTGCAGCAGGTTGGTCACAGTGATGCCAGCTTTCACTGTTTACAGCTTCATTGGTGGGCTGATGTTATCTGTTTGGTACTCATGTGGGTATGAGCATTTATAACAGCTGATAGGTAAAAAGGTCAAAAATAAAGAAGACAGACAAGAAACACCCTTCAACCATATTATGAGTGTCGATGTTACAAAGCTTAGCCACCAGAGGGCAATCTGCGACTTCCCCGACAAGCTGATCCAAGCAGAATATAAAGAAGCAGATAAAATAACTGCACATGAATGTCATGTTTGTCTGAAAGAAAAATATCAGCCCTGATTTTTCAGTCTCTAAATATCAGTATGGCAGTTAAAAATCAGTATCAGTTGGGCACTCATTTTTAATTCTTCTTTAAAAATAGAAATATCAAACACTCTAAGCATGTAACAAATATGTACAGCAGCTCACCCAGTAATGGGAAGAGGACCTGAAATGCCCGTTAAGTCTACAGTAGTTATGATTACTGTGCCCGTTGGTCTGACTCTCTCCTGTTGGTCGCTGTTTCAGATCAAAGGGATGAAGGAGCGTCTGGACTTCTGGTGCGGCGACGTGAAGAACATGGCCATGCTGGTGGAGCAGCAGGCCCACGACATCCTCACCTGAGCGAGACTGACCCCGAGTGCTCAGAGGGAAGCTTCACACATCTGTTTAATTTTGTTACGGTCACCATTTATTAACAGTCTGTAAATTACACTGTAGTATTTTACACAAAAATACGTTTGGTTGGAACACCATATGTACTGGAGCAAAAACTTCCAATAAAGTCTTTATAAAAATCAGATCCATCTTTCTAATGATCTCTATCCATGTATAGAAAGTTGAAACATCAGTAACATTAGCTGAACCCCTTATATGCGGTTTTTGCCAAACCTGCAGTACTCTTTCAAATTCTTCATCACATTCACGGGGGATCAAAATCCAAAGAATTTGATTTATAATCATTTCTTTAAAAATATAGGGGTGTGTGTGTGTGTGTGTGATAGAGTTGTAGTCAAGACCGCCTAAACCAAGATGATACCAAGACCAGAGGATATCGAGACCGAGACAAAAAAGTCTTTAAACTGCAGCCAGATGCTGCTTCGTTTGCGGGTTTCAGGCATATTTATGTGTTTTTGCGATGCACTCGCACAGCCCTCCTCACCGCTGTCTACTGTCTCACTCACTCACTGAGAGGACAGACACATGTGCCACTTGACTGTCGTGTCTCTCACCCTCTCTGTTTTTCACATAATGATATTATCCTATATCCTCGCATGTGATTGGCCACAATATGGAGGGATTGGAGCATAGCTGAGCCACTGTGTGAGAGCTGAGCAGCCAAAGGAAATTAAGTGAGGAGCCGGCTCTCGCTCAATGGGAGTCGACTCTGATTCCCTACAAAGCACTCTGTAAGCACGGCTCTTAGAGCTGATGCTTTTGAAACGTTACGTTGTGTGTCATGGATACTGTTGGCTCCAAATCTCCTGACCACTATGTCGATCTGAGACAGCGAGACCGAGACAGCGAGACCAAGACAAGACCGAGGGATCCGGGACCAGGACAAGACCAAGACCACATAAAAGTGGTCTTGAGACATGATGATGACTGACGACAAAGCCAGCAGGCGATGATTATTCGTATCTTGAACTAACCATTTCACTTCGTGTTGATCACGTTGCATGAAAATTGGCAGCAGTTCACCAAGTGCACTACAGAGGGCACTCGAGATGGTCTCATATAAACCTGCTTCAGGATGGAAAGCTCACATTTTATTGTCATTTTTCAAATACAGCATCAATAATTTGTGTGAACTGAAATAAACTTTTCAAGCGGGGATGTTTGGTCTTTCGTACACAGGTTGTATTTTTATTTATTTTCCAAAAAATAACAAAATGTAACAATAAAAGGAAAAAACTGTGAAATTGAATATACCAACTTCTACCGTGATTTACAATCACTGCATTACTGTGACGACAACAAAGCCTTAAAAACCTCATTATTCTGATCACGCACTCTGATTCTTCTCCTCTTCATTATCTTGAATTTGTTTTCTCAAGATTAGAACAATCCCATAATTATTACAGCAGTAATTGTATGACAAGGTCTTATTTTGTTTTTGGGAATGTAATGTGCGGCGGCATCAGTATAAACCAGCCACTGAACACATGGAGCTGATGATCCAATAGATAGAGGATACTTGTTCAATTATTACGTTTTCAGAAAGTCAAACGAAAACTGGCAGCGTGACAGAGGCATAAGAAGAAAAGCCAACGCACCCAGAAAGTATCCACGATGCTCACGTGTTCCACATCCCTACAGCCTTCTTCCAAATTATTAAATCCATTTTTCGCCTCACAGTTCACACACGATGCCCCGTAATGATGAAGCAAAAGGTTTGCTTGAAATTCTTGCACATTTGATTCAAAATAAAAACACCACTCTGAACATTTCTGCAGTATTGAAGGTCCCAATGACCTTTAGTGTTCTTTTCTTCAATGTTGTATTTTCATATTTTTTGTAATAAATTTGCAAGAATTTCAAGCGAACCTTTTGAATTTAATAATTTTAGAGTAAGGCTGTATGACAACAGGTGGAACGAGTCTAGTGCTGTGAATTCTTTCTGGATTTCATCTGGTGTACAACATTTAGTCCAGTAGTTCCCCAGAAACAGCATCTCAGTCTGGACCAAAGCAGACCAACCAGTTTGCTGTTAGCACAGTTAAATTTGACTACACCTGCCGAGGTGCATAAAGTTGCCGTTGAGGAGCACTGCTCGCTTTTACGCCCTTTAGGTTACAACTGTTTGAGCTCATTAAGAAATTTAAAATAAAACCCGTGTTTCTTACAGCTCTGGTGCCAGTCGGCTCCTTATGTTGTGGCTTTTGAGCCAGGCCGTAACAGGAGACATATGTAAGGTTTAAAAGCATAGTGCAAATTCCTAAGATAAAAAAACTTAAAAGTAACTGAAGCTATCATCAGGATGTGAAGAAATAACTACTACAACTTGATCTCTGAGTCCTCTCTGTATTGTGTTCAAGGGAAATCAACTGAAGCTGAACTAGAACTGGTCCTAAGTTTTGTGCAGTACCACACGATGACCGTTATTCTAAACCTGATTTACCCACACAAGCCATTAAGAACATATTTACACTGGCAGCCGGGTAAAAGATAAAGCCTCTTGAGAAAATAAGCATCAGTGGATCAGCTGTGGAGTTGGAAAGCGCTGCCACTCTCAATCCTGCTCTTTGGTACGATTAAAAAGAAATATTGAAAATTAAACAGCTGCACACATCTGTAAACAACCCGACATGCACAGTGGTAAAAACACTGCGTCCTCACGCTGAAAGCTTTAGTTCAACTCTGCTGTGTAATAAAAAAAAAAACAAGTCATGTTATGAATTTATTTTAACTAGGCAGTCAAAAAGTAATCCATTACCTGGCACCAGGTACGAAGGAAAGGATACTAAGTACCAAGTAATTTGAAAATGCATTACTTTTTTTGAGTAATGACCCAAATTACTCTAATTACAAGCCTAGCTGATAACCGCATGCAGAACTGCTAACGTTAGCTGCTAATTTTGGCTACGTAGCATTGACCTTAATGTTTATGTGATACTGCTAATAATAACATTAAGAGAGCATATGCAGGTACAGGTCTCTCTCTGTGGAGTGGCAGTTTCAGGACCTGCTGAAGGTTTTCCAGCAGGTTCCTCCAACAGCAAATCTGAACGCTAACGTCACCTTATGTACATTTTTTTAATTTGGGAACTAACTGGTGGGAACGGTTATTACACATTGAAAGCATCGTGTGCTTTAATTTCTGCCTGGTAGGTCGACTTATTTCCATTTGGTTTGGTTTTCTGTTTCTCTGCGTTCCATTACCAATGATTTGGTCATGGTACCAGTCAATGACTGCGTTAACAGGAAAGAATATGCGAATCATTTCACAATGATAGTATTACATGTAAAAACATACTATTGTAGAAAAATATAACTTGACTGAAAATACATCAACAGAGACATTAATAAATTATCTGGATACTCTGGAAAATATGCAAATATCTACATATATATCTAAATGTTTTGTCATATCTCTTCATGGGACAACATTGAAGATATGACACTTTGATACAATCTAAAGTAGTCGGTGTGCAGCTTGTATAACAGTGTAGATTTACATACTTTTGCGACTTCGGGAAAAAACACCGTAAAACAAAAAACTGTACTTAAGCTGTGAGAAATCGCCTCTGTCCGCCGATCAACGTACCCTGACCCTAATCCTAACCCTAACCCTAACCTTTTAATAAACGGTAAGCAGAATTGATATTGTCCTTGCAACATTGGAATTTCATAAATGCAAGAATGGCTTGGCGCGCAAAAGAATAACGTCACGACATTCTGATTGGTCACTTGCAATGTTGATCCTGGAACAACATTTTCATGATCATCTGGGAACAACACCAACACGAGGATATCAGATCATCCGTAGATTTACTGTCACCTCTAAATAACTCGACATACAGCCATTAACATCTAAACTGCTGGCAACAAAAGTGAGTACAGCCCTAAGTGAAAATGTCCAAATTGTGCCCAATTAGCCATTTCCCTCACTGGTGTCATGTGACTCGTTAGTGTTACAAGGTCTCAGGTGCAAATGGGGAACAGGTGTGCTAGATTTGGTGTTATTGCTCTCACTCTCTCATACTGGTCAGTGGAAGTCTAACATGGCACATTATGGCAAAGAACTCTCTGAGGATCTGAAAAACAGACTGTTACTCTACATAAAGATGGTCGAGCCTATAAGAATGATGCCAACACCCTGAAACTGAGCTGCAGCACGGTGGTCAAGCCCATACAGCAGTTTAACAGGACAGGTTGCTCTCAGAACAGACCTCGCCATGGTCGACCAAAGAAGTTGAGTGCACATGTTCAGCGTCATATCCAGAGGTTATCTTTTGAAAACAGATGTATGAGTGCTGCCAGCATTGCTGCAGAGGTTGGAGGTGTGGAGGGTCAGCCTGTCAGTGACCATACACCACACACTGCATCACATGGCTGTCGTACCAGCAGGAAGCCTAGTCTAAAGATAATCCACAAGAAAAGCCCGGAAACAGCAAGTGTGTCTTGCCTACAGTCAAGCATGGTGGGGGGATGTCATTGTTTGGGGCTGCATGAGTGCTGCTGGCACTGGGGAGCTACAGTTAACTGAGCACGGATACAATGACTAGCTTACATTGTATCACAGTGTTCTATCTTCAATGTTGTCCCATGAAAAAATATAGCAAAATATTTAAAACGTGAGGGCTGTACTCACTTTCGTGAGATACTGTATGCTAAATTGTCCGTAAAGTCTCTCCACTAACATGCTTTGTACCTTGGAACTTGTACATTTGCAGACACTAACCATTTCTTCTACACCTGTGGTTAAGACTGTATAAGAAGCAAGAAATAAACAAACCCCTTAACAGATAAGACCACATCAGAATCAGACCGTAACACTGAATACCTGCTTGTATCTAGTATTGCTCTCTTTCCTTTTTTCTTTCAGAAAACCATCTACCACGATGCTTTCAAGCTATATTTCTGCCTCATTTAGGTCATTTGGACCTTAAGTTGGGTCCATATTCCTTTGTGTATTCTCTTTGTTAATGGGCCGAAAAGAGCATCATGGAGGTCTGGCATGTATCAGGATGCTTCAATGAGCAATTTTACCGCAATTAAACGTCATTTAGAAGAAGTGAAAATAGAAAATGTTCAATTCTGCACTGATGAGCAGAGATGAGGGAATGAATGAACAAGAACTGCTGTGGAATTACATTAATTGTTTAAACACAGGTTTAGCCATAATTTCGTTATGCATGTACAATGACAATAAAGGGCGATTCTTTTCTATTCTAGCTCTGATTTTTGCACAAAATCAGCGCAAAAACCTGCATTTCATTAAAAAGACGTCTGTTTACGGTTGTTTTTTAGGATCAATTAAGATCAGTTAAGATCATATGTGGCTAACACTGAGGAATGTGAAATAAATGTTTAAAAAAAACAGAATTAAAAGAGAAAAATTGAAAAAATAATAAATTAAAAACCATGTTTAAATTTTGAAAAAAATAGAAAATGAATAAGTGAACATTACAAATGAATGAATTATATTTTGGTGTGTATTTACTTAATGAATTTATATTTTATTGTTATTTTTAAGATGTAAAAAATGTATTTATCTATTTAATTTAGAATTTTGCTCATTTTTAATTATAAAGTTATAAATATTTTCGTTTATCTGGGTCAGCACAAAATGCCACACCTTTTCCTTCTAGCCTATATGTGTCTCGGAGAAAGCTTTATATGTTCTGGCTGTGCGCACCTGGCATTACGTGAGGTTCTGTTGTCGCGTTCCAAACTTGTATGAATAAAAGATACAGCAAATGTAAAATTCATAAGACCTTTATAATCTATTTCCTGTGGATTATCTCTTAGTCCTTCATTTCCTGCTCACCCAAACGTTCACAGTGACACAGAACTTTCCAATATCATCAATTCAGTGAATAAGAATACATTTACTGGATAACTAATCTACAAATGTAGACGTCTGGTTTTCCAGTTCATACCACAGCAACACTTATTTTCAGGCCTTGTTGGCATTTAAGGAGGTCGCTCTGAGTCTGTGTGGTGTTCACTCGAGTGAAAGCTACACTGCACTGGTTTGCTTTTGAGATGAAAATGAAAAAAAAAAAACAACAATTAAGGAGCACACAAACCTCGAGTTGTCAGGAAAACAGACTGCTGACTGACCAGGTGTCTGGGAGGAGGATGAGTGTCAGAGGGAGAGAGCGAGAGAGAAATGAGGCTGGATAATTAGGAAAACCAGGCGGTATTCCCACAGGGAAAGAGCAGCAAACTCTGCACATGCAGTTATTCGCACCATCCTTCTGTCTCTATCTCTTTAAGAGCTCCGAGAAGGAGTGTGTGTTCGCTGTGTGTGCGTGTGCGTGGGGGGAGGGGTATTGGCTGGGGTGGAACAGTCCTGTAATGAGCAGATTTTAGAGAGAGAGAGAGCAAAAAACAAGAGAGGACAGATGACTTGGTGGAATCGGGATATTACAACAACAATCCAGATTTAGGTGATGGCTGGCATGGAGAAGACAAAGGGGAAAGGAGAGGAATAATATCCGCCTCTTATTTTTGCATCCCTCATCTTCACAGGAGAGAGTCGCCTGGATCCCGGCCGAGCAGAGAAGAGGAAAAGGGGGAAGAAGAGCCGGGGAGATATTCACACTGCTTTATGTCCGCCAAGGCGTGTGTGCAGGGCTGAGTCCTTTTGATTGCTATGGATGTGTGTCTCTGAGCGTTAGCCTGGATTGCCTGTATCCAGGCCATGCTATAGAAAAATATCTTCAACTCCTCCAGTTTTTTTTAAACATGGCGTATGAGTGCAGCAGTATCTCTGTCCTGCATCCATCCCTGTGAGCTGGTGATGCAGGGATGTGAGGATGCTCTAATGTGTAATTGAGCCAAGCTCGCTCACTTGCTGCCACCGCCGCCACTCTGTGGGCCAGCGGGACTGCTGGAAAAGCCTAGGCCTCGCTTGTCTGGAGCGCCCTGCTGCACGGCCGAGGCGAAGGGCCTGTGAGGGTGCGTGGTGAGCAGGAAGGTGGAGGAGGAAGTGGAGGAGGAGGATGAGAAGCACTCTGAGCCCGCATGCCCATGGGAAGCAGCATGCACGGCAGCTGTGTACGTCACTCCAGACCCATCGCTGAGGCTCGGATTGCTTCTCCGTCATGAGGCAAAGCTCCGTGGGCCCTGTCCTGCTGTTTTTAAAACACCCAGCTAGCGTTCCACATACTAAACTAAGCGGAGAGGAAGTTTCGAGGCCCTGAACCTCTATGCTAGCTGATTTAAACGAGGCCTCCACCCTCCTTGCTCCTTCTGAGTGAAACAGGCCCTTGTTTTTTTCTTTTTCTTGACGTTCTAAGGATTTGCCTAAACCTGTTTCATGCATGTCCACTGGAGGCAGGTTTGACTTTGATGACGGGGGGTCGTACTGCGGGGGGTGGGAGCAGGGTAAGGCCCATGGCCGAGGTGTCTGCACAGGACCCCAGGGTCAGGGTGAGTACGCTGGGGCCTGGAGCCACGGCTTCGAGGTCCTGGGCGTGTACACGTGGCCAAGTGGAAACAGCTATAAGGGCACCTGGGCACAGGGCAAGCGGCATGGTATCGGAGTGGAAACCAAGGGTCGCTGGGAATACAGAGGAGAGTGGACGCAGGGGTTCAAAGGTCGATACGGGCAGCTGGAGAGCACGGCCAGTGGGGCCCGGTACGAGGGGACATGGAGCAATGGGTTGCAGGATGGATATGGCACTGAAACCTATTCTGACGGAGGTAAGGAAGCTAAGAGCAGCCTATATCTACATTGATTTTCAGACCAGCTTAAAGAGCAGCTTGGTCCACTTTAACTTCTCTGAATAAAACATTCCAGCTTGTTCCACAAACTAATTTTCAAGCTGCAAGTGGAGCAGCTTGCTTACGTTTTCATCTGCTTAGCTCCACTTTATCACATCTCCAATGTAGGTCACATAAATAACGTGTGGGTCACATCTATGAACACAGACAGGTTACTAAAGACTCCCACTGGGCACCACAGCAGAGGCCTAGGTGTTAAAAGGCCATATTTAGGATAATGTGCAACTGTAAAGTATCGATAGTGTACAGTGTGAGTGCAAAGCAGTGCAACGGTACAGCTGTACTCACAAGTTTACTTCCACTCATCATGGGCTCAAATTTCATGGTAAGTTGTGGCTTTTAATGATTTCTTCAAACTCTCCTTTTTCCTCGATTGTACAAAACACATTTTTAATGACTTAAAAAAACAAGAGTAGGGTTCACAAGTTTAGTTATTTTGGAATTTCTCCAATCCACACAAAGTTACAAATACACTTCCACTAATATTTAGTTTAATGTCCCTTAGCAAATTGTACTTTGCAAAATTGGTAGCATTCATTTAAATTAGTTGTTTTTCTGGCACAGACCTGGCTTTCAAACATTGTCCTCACTGAGATTGATCCTGTAGGAAGGCCATTCCTGAAGCTTCCAAAACCAGTTTTCATGTTTGTTTGTGATCATTGTCCTGCTGGAACTCCCAGTTGTTTTGACTGCCAAGTTGCTGATTTGAGATAAAGTTGTTTGGTAATTCTCCTTTTCTGTTATTGTTCTATCCACCCCGGAGCATGATGTTACCACCACCATGCTTGACAGTTGGTACAATTTTCTTAGGTTTGAAAGCCTCACCTTTACTCCTCCAAACATGGCTCCTGTCAATGTGACCAAATAAAAGTGGCTTCAGTGTGAACAGGAACTCTGGTGTTTCAGCAGCTTCCAGTTCATGCTAGGCTTGAACCTTGGTGGTTCTTGGGTTAGCCTTTCAGAATCCCAAAGCCCCAACCTGAACTCTATTGAAAATTTTCGGACTATGTTTGAAAACTGGGTCCTTGCCAGGAAACCAGCCACTTGAAACGAACCCTATTAATTCGGCCAAGAAGAGTAGTCAAACATCCAGTCAGAATTGCGCCAGGAGCTTGTTGATGGTTATCAAACACATCTGACTGAGGTGCAACTTGCTGAGGAACATTCAACCAATTATTAGTGAGGGTATATGTATTTATTTGAACCTATGTAGATTAGAGTAAATCCAAAAGAAATTCAAAGTTGTGCACCCATTTTTTATTTTTTTTTATTTTTTGATCATTAAAGACGTGCATTCAATCCAAGCGGGGGAAAGCACGCTTCAAACAAATCATTGAAAAAGTTACCATGACATTTACGACCATGGTGACACAAAGTTCTGACCACAACTGTATGTCTTCCATGTGAGGAAACTTTGTTTTTGAGACCCAGCTTTACTTTTACAGCTTTTTATCGCCACAGGAAGACACAGAGAAATCACTACAGAGGGAAATGAAACAATTACAAAGAGACGCTAAAGAGCTGCAAAAAGAAATATACAAAGTAAACTGACCACAGTGAGACACTAAATGATCAAAACAAAACAAAACAAAAAATCCACTGGGAAATGAAAATCGGTAAAACAGTGACTCCTACCTACAAAGACACACGAAACCCCCAAAGTCCACAGAGACACAACTTGAAAACAAAGAGACACAAATTGACTTCAAAATGATACAAGGCAGCTACAAAAAGATATAAACTGACTTCAGCGATGCATAAATTGACTACAAAGTGGTGAAAATTGACCTCAAAGAAAAATTAAATCAGTATAAGGAGAAACAAGCTGACTGCAAAAAAATCCACACACAAACACAGAGAATATAAAGAGACAACCAAGAGCCATAAAGTGAGCACTTTTAAAAATGTTTTATCAAGAGATTTTAAAAAATTACTGTGAAAGACCAAAAATGTCAAAATAATGTACAAAAATGTGCAAAACGACTAAAGAGGACACCAGAAGATATTGTGCTGACTGTGTGTCCGGGCTCGCGCTGTGTGGAGGCTCTCCTGAGCAGCCTTTCTCGTGAGATTTTAAGAGAACACAAGCAGGCTTTAAAAACAGGACACCTCTAATATTAGAAATTAAGCCATTTTGAGTCGTGACTCCTGTTTAGACACACAGACTTATCAAAACACACCTTCACCCCTCTCCCCAGTGCGATGAAAGTCTCCATGGAAACATTGATACAGCAGGTCAACGTGTCACAAGAGACCAGCTCGCACGGCTCTCCTGCTCTGATTGGCTCGCTGCCGCTGTCATTTCCCTTTATTTCTGACTTTGGGGGCTTGTAATGTAGGCCGTTTGATCACCGATGGTAGCCCGCCTCCGAGCACCCGGATGATGGAGCGAGAGGTCAGTGAGCGATGCAGGTGGAATAAAAGCACTGCGTGTGCGCGTGCGGGCTGAAGGTGGAGATTGTTTACCGGGAGGCGGTGGATCGTTTTTTTTTTTACCGACTCCCTGCGCGAGTGTGAAGGCTGCACGGGTTCATACGCCCTATTTTAACTGAAAAAGACTGCGTCACGCGACAGCTCTGCTCCTCTCTTCCGCTCACGTGGGAGACCACCGACAGATGAATATAGCACGCGCGAGCTGACACATTTTCCACAACCCAATAAATGTGCAGGTTTTCCCCATCAAAGACCCCCCCCCCCCCCTCAAATAAGACACACATATGAGAGAGGTTTACTGACAGGGCTGTCAACAGAGCAAGTGCTCATTAAAAACCATAACAGCCGAATTTGGCGACCATAGCAGGCCACAAGCAGCCTCGTGCAAAAGCCGTCCCTGTCCTGTTTCAGCACCGCGGACAGCTCCGATACTGAAATCCTTAAAAACCTGAGGAAGAGCTCAGAGCTGAGCGGAAACAGCGTCAGAGCAGCGTGACACATGTACTCTGGAACAAGATAAAGATTTAAGACTGCGCGTGGCATTTGGGTGTTTGAAGACATGAGAATTGTCGTGGTCATAACCGAACTCCTCTCTGGGTGTGTTTACTTGAGTAAACTTGTTGTGTATGCACAGCGCTTTGATCGCTTCATAATTAAAGAAAATGTTTTTTAATTTATTTATTTTTCAATATTTGTCACACTAACACATGTAAATAATCTGACACCAACAAGCACAACAATCGTACTATAAAATATTCAATAACGTAGACACATTGGGTTTGTTTTGTTTTTTTCAGAAACAATGCACAGCAACTTAACTGATTGTGAAGCATTAATACTGTAACTGCTCGCTTTTTTCATCTATATATCTATCCATAGCAAGTCTATCACACTGGACACTGGGCTGCTCTGCTAACATCAAAGTAAAAGAAATAATGTGATGCTCATGGTAGCTGGGTTACTCATGTGTTTCTCCACACATTTAAGGCTAGATTCACAGCGTGTGGTAACTTAGTGTTGTATTTAATCATTATTCCTCCATTTTTATACTCATAATACCACTTCTGTGATTTAAAGTTTGTTATCCCTCAGCGTCCCCACTGATCTGGAGCCCAAAGCAGTTGTTTACTTTGCCTAGTGGCAAGCAGCACCTTTTGTATTTTAAAAGCAAATAGGTCAAAAAATTCTGCCCTCTAATCTATTGAGCAGAACTGAGTTCAGCCTATTGGTGGAGCCCTCCTCAGCAGTCCCAGTTTCTTATGTGGTCCCTTAGGAAAATTAATGGTCCTCCCTTTTCTTTGCCAATAGTGGAAATCAATGTTTTGTTTATGTATTGATTTTTGTTTCTTTCATTTTCATTTCACCTAGTTTGAATGAACAAACCCAATATTGGGGGGTTGATATTATTCTAAGAGCAGCTTCTAAGTGCATGTTAGTACCCATATTGGGTGCTAACTCACTCATTGTCACTGGGACATCTATGGCACTGACACAGGCCTATTCTGGAAATGAGCAACAGCTTTCCAGACATGGAAACAGCCTGCTAAAAGCACAGATAGAAAGACCCAGAGACTATTGGCCATATAGAAATGAAATGGACAAAGTCATGTGACAAGACATCACAGACTGATTAGCGACGTCTCATTATGAAGCCCTGAGCTGACCGTTTTCACCACTGCTGTCTTGGTGTTGTGAAGCCAGATGTGATGAGTAAGGAGTAGATGTGACTGCGAAGCAACTTGTGATTGGCAGGTCAGCAGCTAATGAGCATACTCTGGATACCTACCCTCCTTTCTAACTCTAATAATGACCAGAATTTATGAAATGAACTTCATGTGTGCCACGTGGCATGTTTACATCAGACATTAAATAGAGTTTCTAAACCAAGAGTTAATGAGCCGTTGGTGCAGATAGTGTTTTTGAAGAGAGGACCCAAAAGCAGACACTTGAAGACAGAACTTGATCTTAACAAAAGGCAGGCTGTTTATTAAAGATAGAAGATCAGACAAGGACAGAAAATAAAAGACAAAAGGCAATGAAGGCGTATGCTAGACTGGGAAAACCTACTAAGGACAAGACACGTGGAGGAAGGTGAACTAAAGGAAAGGACAAAGGGGAACAGCTGATTATGAAAGTGGAGAGAGCTGGGAAACTCAACTGGAACAAATTAAACACAGAGACAAGGGAAGCAAAATTAAACACAAGCACATGACACAAGGACTATCAAAATAAGACAGGAAACACACTGACGCTGACAAGCACTCAAGGATCAGTCAGGCTGAATTAATCGGCCACTCTAAAAACTGAATCTCGACTCTTTTTTTCAGTTTTGGACTACTGTGTGTAGAAAACAGGTGACCTGAAGATACATCTTTATTTTTTCTTTCACACACAGAATTATCAATCCTTAAAATTCACTACTTGCAGTCTTGGTTGTGCCTGGCTTGCTAGGTTGATGACTTTAACCGTGATCAGAAGCAGCTGGAGCAGTACCTACTAAACCCAACCTGCATCAGAGAAGAACAGACAGCTATTAAAAGGCTGACTGCAACATAAACCTCTCCAGCTTTATAATCAGGAATGAGTCCTACTGTAAGTGAAACTAACACGCTGGTAAGTTTCCTTCCCAGAAACATGAAACTTTAGATTTACTTCACCCTTTGCTCTGATCACCTCAGGGATTTGAGGAGAGGATGCTGACCTCTCCTTAGAGCAGACCTGCTTTGGTTGGAAGCTGCTCTCAGGAGCTTGCCCTCTTCCAGGAGGTCTGGACATCAACTGGAGCTGATTTTTTTTGTTCTTGGTGTAGACAGAGAGGAGTATAGTGAGAGAGGGGGCTTGACATATATAAACCTTTACAGCTGATTTCAGAGCAACAGCAACCCCCTCGTTGTATCATAATATGCTGGCTTGTCCTCTGCTCACCTCCTCCACCTAAATTGCCAAATCTTCAACAGCTCAGGCATAAAGATTCCTCCACTACAGCATTTCCTGTTTTTACAGAGTACATATGTGCATTTTCTGCAGAATGGGAGAAGCCAAAAACAAGTGTTATTCATGGTTTATTTCAAGTGTTTCTATTATTTTAATGCCATTCCACTTTGCTTCAAGTTAGCACTGCTGTGTTTTAAAGATTTTATTCTTGGCAGCGTGTAGTTTTCACACAAAGATGCACAAACACATCACATATTAGATCGGATGCTGAGCAGCCTCCTCACATTATGGAATATTTTATACATTTCCATCCACATGAGGCAGGGATGGCATTTTTAGACTGACATACAGATGCAAATTAGTATGCAAAGCTCTGGTGTGCTCACAGTGAGTCCAGACACATCCTTGTCAAGCTTTAATTTTATGGCAGATTTATTTGTACCTTGTTGAAAACTTTCATAAACAGTCAACACAGAAACTAAATATATGTGGCATTTCTCAGAAGTGTCAGTGTTGTCATATACGTCACCAGGACATTTCCTGTTTCAGAATGAAAGAAGTTAGTTGCCATTTCTGACAGACAGCTGTGCATTTTCCTGTTGCATTTCTGACTACTTGGTGACAAAAATTAGCATAATGCTTGAGTAAAAACCCCAATCAATTCAACTGCAACTGCATTCTTTCTAATACCCAGTGGAGGGAAACTACCTTTCCCTTTGACCTTTGACATGACTTTATGGTTTCATCCACTGGTTTCAGGTCATGCTAAATACTGAGCTGTGAGACAGAGCTGTGTGTTATACTGTGTCCTCACTTTTAGCCTCAAGTGTTAGCATGCTAACACATGTGAATCGGCCTTAAACACAGAGCAACATTACCTATGAGGCTGATGCACGAGGCGACTGGCTGATTACATTTGAAGGGAATTTGCTTAAATGAACTTAACTCCTAACCCTGTGCTATGTGAGTATGTGAAGTTTGGGGTTTGACATCTTTTGAAAACTTGTCAGTTTGACAAGATTTAGAAGTGGACGGGAGTCCTCTGACCAGCTCTCAGTAATCCATGCTGTTGTGCCTGAAATTAGCCCTGCACACCAACTTTGCTGCTCAGTGAGCACTTTGAGATTGCAAAGACCTTCCACTGAGTAATGCAAAGATCATTTTGGCAATTACTGTATAACAGTTAGCATACATTAGTGTATTCCTCATGCATACTACTCTCCTGTTTGGTCCATTGAGAATTCAATTAATGATCTAACTAATGAATGAATTTACACATAGATATTTGGACACTCAAATAAAATGCAGTTCTTATGTCTGACTCGTGCTGTGTCTGTCTGTCTTTCAGGAACCTACCAAGGCCAGTGGCTGGGAGGGATGCGCCACGGCTATGGTGTGCGACAGAGTGTGCCGTACGGCATGGCAGCTGTCATCCTCTTCCCTCTGCGAACATCTATAAACTCTCTCCGCTCTGAGCACAGCCATGGCCCCCCTGCTGTGCTGGAGGACGGCACTGCCACCACGCCTACAGATGGGGTGGTGGCCGGACTGGCTGGGAGCCCAGTGGGTCGGGGTGGGTTTGCTCTTGTGGCACCGAGTGAGGCCGAACGGCAGAGGAAGAGAAAAGGCCGCTTTCGGCAGTCTATCCTAAGTGGCCTGAAGCTTCGGCGCTCTGAGTCCAAAAGTTCTCTAGCCAGTCAGCTCAGCAAGCAGAGCTCCTTCTGCAGCGAGGCCGGCATGAGCACCGTCAGCTCTGCTGCATCTGACATCCACTCCAACACCAGTGAGAGTGAACAGGGCGCTCCTGTGGATGCCACTGTCACTGAGATGTATGCTGGAGAGTGGAGGAGTGACCAGAGAGCTGGCTGGGGCGTGAGCAGGCGCTCAGATGGCCTGCATTATGCAGGCGAATGGGCGGGCAACAAGAGGCACGGATATGGCTGCACCACCTTCCCCGATGGCACCAAGGAGGAGGGAAAATACAAGCAGAATGTGCTGGTGAGCGGAAAACGCAAGAACCTGATCCCCCTGAGGGCCAGTAAAATCCGAGAGAAGGTGGACCGAGCTGTGGAAGCTGCGGAGAAGGCCGCGGACATCGCCAAGCAGAAAGCAGAGATTGCTGTGTCGAGGTTAGATCTTCCAGTATTCTGGTCACCGTTTCGTAGGAATAATTTGAACGTATCTCGTTAGATAGAGCTGGTGACACACCTCTGCGCACGCAGCAAGATTAAGCAACATTAAATCCTCTGAAGTCTAAGACATCACTGGTGACGACCCTCGGCCCAAAGCCTAATCGTCGCCCTTTGTTTGACAAAACTAGCTTTTTTGGAGAAATCATTTTTGATGAGTGTCAGTGTGTTGTACAATAATCACTGTCTTTGTCCCCTGATTAACAGGAGAATGATTTCTTTTAAATGAGATAGCGTTAGACCTCACAAAGTTGGGATTCAAATCTGGTCAAATACCTTCCCCAGAGACGTGAATAAAAGAACAAGTGGTATATTACAAACTATGGTGTGCTTTGCATTACTAACCAATTATCTGTTCCTGTGTGGTGGGGTAGTGCTTTCTATTGTCTATATTGTTTCACAGGGAGCCACAGCACATATTTAGCCCTTCAAAGGCTAATCAAGCTACGTTCTTTTAACTGCAAACTTTTTGAGAGACAGTCATGCTTCCTTTTCGATAAAACATATTTTTTGCAGTCTTGTATGAAAGTTTCACTTAGATATTACGAATACCTGGATATTGTTTAGGAGAACATTTTTATTACTTCATAGATACAAAGTAATTTATCTTAAAATACACACACGTTTTGACTTTGCTGTTTCTGCCTGTTCTGTTCAGGATGAGCCACGCTCGTGGGAAGGCAGAGGCCGCAGAAGGTGTGGCGCAGAAAGCCACGGAGGAGTGTCGACTGGCTCGGATAGCTGCCAAAGAGCTCTCACCCTCCTTTCACATCTATGGCAATGGTTAGTAGGTGCACAAGTGTCAGTACATTAAATGTAACAAATGTAGCAAAGCACTATGTGCGAATCAGTCTGTTTACCATTTACCAAAACTAGCCAACAGGGTCTGTAGCAAGTAACAGTTAGCTAGATAATGTTAGCTTAAGCTAATTTCACACTTTACATGTTCTTGTTATGATCCTGCTTTCACAAATGAGTTATATGATATGTAGCATGCATAAATAAGAGCTAAATGCTAACTAGCTTAGCTTAGATGAGTGGCCTTCCCCATCTGATGGACGACTGGTTTCTGAGGCCCTGTTGTGAAGCCGCTAAATGAGTGTTTCTCAATATGACCGATATGACCTCAGATGTGTGCCTGTGCTCACGGAGGTCAAGACAGAAAGCCATTTTTCCACAGACCTCTATAGAACTGGAAACCATAAAAACGCAATTTTAGCATTGCAAAAGGAAAGAAGAAAAAAAAGCAGGGTTTTTTGTAGTAAATGCTGTAAATGAATTTGTCATTTGGCAAATTATGCAGTCAATTAATGGTAAAAAAAAGCAAATTGCTTAGATATTTGTGTATATGGTATATTTTATCTCAATTTTAAAGCCATAAACAAACTATTTGTTTTTTGCCTTCAGGCTTTTCTCTTAGCTTCACTGATTCTATAGTACTCTGTACTTTTTAGATTTTCCACAGAGATTTGTTTGAGATAATTATGAGTCATAGCTAAAGGATTCAAATGCACTAATTTTCTTAAAATCTACATGCAAAAGTACGCCTACTGGAACCTTTACAGATTAATAAAGTAAGTGTGAATTTGCTTTTAAGCGTAGGCCCAGTGTTACACACATTTTAATCTCATAATAAACACCAAGCTACAAAGGATTAGCCTGTGAGAATTCAAATTAAATCAAGTATATTCACTTTCATAATCCTCTCTAAGCTGGCAGCGCGAGGCTCCGTTTGTTTGCAGCGCTTCTCCTCCTTTTGTGTGCCGATGACACTCAAACATACTCGCGCTGTAGGCTTTGCTCTGGGTGCCAAATCACCTCACTGGTGCTGTTCTCCTGTTTTCATAGGGCTCGAATGTCAGCGGCCCAAACACCAGGGCGCCAAGGACAAAGACCATGAGGTCATCTCCACAGGAACAGACAGTCCGGAGCTGTGCACTCCCGACACCACGCCACCTGTGATAACACCTGATCTCAGCCCCGTGCTGAGCGTACCCACCTCACCTCCCCACAGTCCACTCAAACACACCCATCGCCCCAGGAATGCTTGCTTCATGCGCCAGAGCGCCGTGGACGATCAGGGCGGGGCTGAGATCCAGGTGCTGGTAGAGGGGCGGGGGATGGATCTGCCGAGGGGCGGGGCTAACAATTGGAGCGACGACATGTATCCGGATCGAGCGGGTAGCAGTCGCTCCACTACGCCCTCCCTTCTGGAAGAGCAGGAGGGACAAATAAATGGCCACGAACAAGCCCCTTTGTCCAACCACAAGCCACGGGAGAAATCCATTTCCAATCACAAGTCCCGGGACCACGCTTCCTCCTACAGAGCCTGGGAGCATTCCTTGTCCAACCAAAAGCTCTCCAAGCACGCCTCTTCCAATCACAAGTCAAGAGACTACTCATCGTCCAATCACAAAACATGGGATCATTCGTCCACCAATCACAAAACCTGCGAGCATGCCTCTTCCAACTACAAGCCACAGGTGCACATTTTATCCAATCACAAGGCCTTGGATCACAACATGTCCAATCACAAGACTTCTGAGCATGCTTCTTCCAATCACAAGCCCCAAGAATATATCTCGTCCAATCACAATGCCAAGGACCACGTCTCTTCTTCTTGTTACAATCCTCGAGAGCATGTCTACTCCAACCACCATCCAAAGCAGCACAACCACTCCAACCACAAGCTTAACGAGCACGCTGTAATCGACCAAAGGCTAGACAGCCACACCGGGGGCTGGACTGCTGAAAGCACCCTTAGGTGGAGCCCAGCCCACTCGCGCCTCACAGAGCAGGACGAGGAGAAGATGAATGACTATACAGTCGACATGAGGCTGCACTGTCCGGACTCGCAGACTTCTCGGGGGCTGGGACAAGAGTCCCCGGCCCCCAAGAACAACAGGCTGCGATCCAGAAGCCTTCGACCGGTCAGAGAAGGATCCATGGACTCTGTACAGATGCTGGACAACCTGAATGTGGGGGCAGAGCTGGAGGAGTGGCCACTGCACAGAGACCTCACCCTCTCCCCACCTCTAAAGTCTCAGCCCATCACTCTGGAGCAGGAAGGAGAGCAATTCACCCTCAAATCAAACTCAGTGAGTCCGCACTGCTCTGTCAGGCTAACAGTTCATTTTTTAACACATAATAACAGAACGTTTGCTGTTGCCACAACACACTGATAAAAAAAGAAAAAGAGCTGTGTGATAAGACCTACATATTTCACTTAAATGCATCAAAACTAGTGTAGAGTTAATATTTAAAGGAAGAGCTATGTGTTTACCAAAACTTCACGTTTTAGTCACAGTGCCAGTGTAAAGTCCTCAATGATAAAAATCAAATGATTTTTCAGATTAAAAGACTTTTAGCTCACAAAATGCCAAGATTTATTAGACAGGAAATTTGAAAACAACTCAAGAAAAATCATTTTTCTCAGTGTTAGACAACAGTGAGATATGAAAGTCACTGCTGAATCATCAGCACAGCAGATAAACATCTTGAAATTATTAAGAGCATAAAAAGAAGACGATTGGACTTCCTGAAGTTTTTTGGAGACGTTTCACTTCCTTTCTAGCTTTTCAAGCTCTTAAGACTCGGGGTGACCGAGAACCTGCACAGACGCCTGTGTTGGAAAATATCTATCACTGTGATAAGAATCAAAGTTACGAAACTATCACAATTAACTCCACAATGTTACATTTTCAATTTTTACACTGAACAAAGGAACTTTCAATGGACAGATTAATGATCCAAGAGCTTCCCTAAAGCTGCTAACATGTGGTGTTACTGCATGCAGAGATTCAAAAATACAACAATCGAAAAAAACAGCATCTCAACAAAAAGGTATAAACTAACCAAAAGATTCCTAAAACAATTACGGAAAGACTCAAAACGAGCACAAAGTGAAACTGAATGCTTTCAGATTCACAAAACAACAAAAGGAGAGCAAACACTACAAAAATGTAAAATAATGAAAAAAATAACTCGAAAGGATCTCAAGACTGAAAAATGTCTGAAAACAACTACAAAGATTCTGTATGAATGTAAAAAGGCAAAATATGAAAACTCTCAAAACCAAAACAAAAGGGGGTAAACCACCTTCAGCTGACTCAAAGTTACTGCAGAAATACGCAACGTGATTACAAAGACTCAAAAAACATGACAAAAGGAGGGACACCTAGGGATGGGTACCGGTGTGGTTCTGACATAAACGGTAGTAACCAGACCGAAAAGCAGCGCACATTTCGGTGCTTTATTTCGGTGCTTTTTTTTTTTTTTCCTGAGCCAATTCTAGCCAATCATTTTACGTTTCCGAGGATAGTAGGCGGGCCCAGGTACGTACGTTCTTTTAGAGCAGAGCTACAGATTAAAAATGCCCAAGACGAAGCGGTCAAAAGTCTGGCTGTACTTCGCAGCAAAAGATGCAAACTCAGCAGCCTGCAACAAGTGCTTTAAGCTGATACTGTGATACTGTCAAAGGAGGTAACACCTCGAATCTGATGAAACACCTGGCAACGCATAGCGGGTTTTTTAAAGCCGAGAAATGCGCCGTGTTTGATAGCTTGCTGCGAGACCTCACACCGAGCACATCTACTGCGGGTGTGGTGCCTGTTATCGGACCCGGAGTTAGCAACATCCCCCAAGAACCCGAAGAGTAGCGTCCTGGCCCCTAGCCCTGCCAGTGTAGCAGAAATGATGAGGATGATGATGGCAGCAGCAGCCGTTCTTCTCTGCGTGAGTAGCTTAATGTTGTTCGTGTGTAATTTATGTTGAGTAGGCTAACCACGTTATTACATTAATGCATGTAAGGTGAACTAGCAAACACCGTCGTAGTTACATGCGGCTGTCTTCTTGTTTGATTGCAGATACTCCCTTCACCCTGGCCAAAAAGGCTAAAATGACCAAAGAAAAAGTGGAAAACAGTTAAATGAGAGGTTTTTGGACCAATTTTGTGTTTTTTCCATTGTTTAAGCACTGCTTCCAGCCAAGAGTAATACCATATATGCCCTATAGCTGCAGAAAAGGCTAACATTGTTATCTTTTTACAAAAAACAGCTGAACATGAGAGGTTTTTGGACCAATTTTGTGTTTTTTCCATTGTTTAAGCACCGGTTTGAGCACTGTTTAAGCACCGGCACCGTTTCAAAAGTACCGGTTTGGCACCGGTATCGGATAAAACCTAAACGATACCCATCCCTAGGGACACCACAACTAAATGTTACCAGATGACTACAAGGACGCCCAAAAAACACAGACAGACTTTAAAGGTCCATGAAAAGGCACCCTGAGGTCTTCATGAGTGACACTGTGGCTTTTTAAAAAAATGTTCCAGTCTCCAGACTAAACTGATTAAAAAAAAAAAAAGATTAGCAGGCGTTACAAGGTGTGTAGCTGTGAGATTAGCTAAGAAACTCCCGGGTTTAGCCTAAAATTTTCCCACTACACAATTCAAAAGTCCATCACCACAAAGGGTCTAAAATGGAACCGAAATCCAGAAGTGCTCTGGTTTTAGAAGCATTTCCTCATTTCTGTTCCCATATAAATGCATTCTTTACACAGTGTCTTCAGTACAAGACTTTCCTGCATCAGTCACGGTGGATGATTGTAAGAACAACACCAAGGAGCCAGAGTCTGTAATGTGTCCACTAGATGACACACTCGTTGTTATTCCATAGGTAGACGTGGACACGTGTGGGGTGGGCATTATCATGAGGAAGTTGTGTTTACAAAAATCATGAATTTTACATGTAGTTTGCACCAGTGAGGTCTAAGCGTGCCCTGTGGTGATCAGTACATAGTTAACTTTGTTAACAAGCCTTAAAATAATCAGCATAACATCAAGTTACCAAGTATTCTTTTGAGTTTCACAAAAGCACTGAGGTATTAGGGTATTATTTTTGTAATTCTTCAAATTTCAGTTTTTTTGGGCGGGGTTTTTCCTCTTACAGAGTGCATGCTCAACAGATGTTAGGAAAACCATAAACACAACTACCAGTTGAAGAATTTAAACGAGTAAATAAGTAACTAAACCTCCTTGTGTTTTCAGTGTATGTAGGAAAAAAATGTTAAGTCACTGCGGACTCCTCTGTGGACTCACAACAACAGGGACCTTCATTTTCACTCCCGAGGCATAATATACTGATGATTTGTCACCTAGTGTAAAATGTTACGTTTGGGAGTGAGAACGTGCTGTCACTTTATGTCACTTGGACCCCAGCAGACTCACGGATGCAGAAAATATAATCGAGACTCACGTCTGTGACGTTATTTTGCCCAGTTATTGTGCTCTTTAAGGCACATGAGCAGAAAGTGCAGCCCAACTCTAACCTCTAACCTGTTTGTTGAGAGCCTGGTGGGTTACTCAGATGTCCAGTGTTAAATCTTGACTGGAGTCTGAGCGTCTGTGTTTGTGTTTCCACTGAGATCGTCGGTGCTGTAACTGGACTAATTGCTTTTTTCTCTCTTCTCTTGTCTCCTAGGGCTCCAGCTCTATTCTGGTGGTTATGGTCATTTTACTCAATATTGGAGTAGCCATTCTTTTCATTCACTTCTTTATTTAAGCTTATACAGGTATGATCTACTAAGACTTATTGATAACTACGGTATATTATATGATTACTTAATGAGATGGACGTTCTGTCTATTCGACTGGAGCCCGCAGCCCGAGTGAAGGACACAGCAGAGCCTTTCTATTGTTGCTACTGTCTTTTTCACCTCTGTTGAAGCCCATTTCAGTTTCTACAAAGACACCATTTCTTTTCAAATGCTTATTTTGAACTTTCATTCGATATAACTTCCATAGAACGTCCACATGATAAAAGGCGGTTGAATTAGAGTCACGAGAAAGTAAGAAAACGCAGCTTTAGACTAGCGTGTTGTTTCGGACTCACGTGCACGGCTGCCCGTCGCTGACAGATCAGTGGACTGGAGATGGCACAGGCAGCGTTGCCCATTTTTCCACCAGTCTAGAAAAGAATATAGCAACCCATGTTTCCTGGTTATCATGAGAAACACACTCAGTCCTAAGCCCCCTTTTGCCTTTGAACCCTTTTCCTTTCCTTCAAATCCATCAGTCTCTATTCGCACTATGCGCTACAGAACTATGCTGCAAGAGTAGATCCATTTTAAAGGGCTCCGTCATTATTCTTTTCTCTTTTTTCCCCCCTACTACATAAACACGCAACCATTGCATGAGGCTGTGTGAGATTTTAAAAAGTGCATTTTTCTATCCCTTTAACATCACTGTTCTGTCTTCATTTGTGCGCACTTCATCCTGATGGTCACCTCTCGATTGTCAGACACTTCACATTCAAAATCACAGAGTATGACCAAATCATATTTGATTTGCGAAATCAAATGCCAGCGACCAACACATGCCAAGCCCTCCTGGGTCTAATCCGAGAGGAACTTTCTGAATTCATTACAAGTAAAGTGGAACCACATAAACACACGTTTGCGTGCATAATAAACCGAACAAAAAGCAAAAGAAAAAAAAACACATTTAACTGCTGACATACTGAGGAGGTATCAGCCTTGCCCCTTTGTACAGCCTTGAGACTGTTATGTTATAATCACTAATTCTAATATATAAGTGTATGTGTCATTATTCTTCAAGTTTGTTACTTTTTGCAGTTTGCAAGACAGAGAGAATGCTGAGTGCCTCGTATTTATTCATTTTGGTTCTCAAATTGATTTAAAAGCCAACCCTAGGTCAAACACCCCACACGGGCAGGCTAAGAGGAGACAAATAACCTTGAAAATTAAAAAAAAAAGGCGATCCCCATCCTTCGGCCCTCCACACAATCAGCCCTTCCCTCTTCACCCTGAAATGGCATGCACTGTTTTGTCTCTCTCTCCCAGTCGCCCCTTTTGGACCAGTCGAAAAGGGAAAAATGGGGTTTCTACGGTGTCATTTCCAGAAAACGGTTTTTTTTTTGAGACCGGATGAGATTTTTGTTTCCAGCATGTTTGTTTAGCCTGCTCAATCTGGTGTCAGTTTGTGAATTTCTCCCTCTTGTCTCTCTTATCCAGCAACACAAGGCTACGTGAGACATGGAGAGCAGTGTAAAATAAACGCTAGCTTTTAACTCTCAGTGGATACTGAAATGTCCCGAGTTTATGAATGATATAAAAGAAACTCTCTGCTACTGTATGTTTTATACTTCGCACCCAGTGGCATCATCATGTTGTGACATCATTGCATGCCCGAGCATGCTCTTTCTTACTCTTTGGTTTATGAGGTTGTTTCAAAGTTAATGTGGAGAAAATAATGAAATGTTTGAAATTAAAGAGCTTGGTGTGGTTATTGCTGATATTATTACTGAAAGTAATTTCATCTACAGCCCATACTACAGCCAGTACAGACTACATGTTGAGCAGGAAGTCTAAAAGCTATCTGCCCTGCACTTTATGTCAAACTCATTTTACATGGTTTTACACATACAGCCCACTTTGGCCTTATGTGAAGTGGACCAGTGAAACTTCCTTTTCTGTCAGTATATAAGAAAAAGAAGTGCAACTTTCCTATGTGGTAAAGAAAGACTGCTGTAGTATATGAGCGCAATCTGTCAACATGACTCTTTGGACTTGAATTGGAAGAACTAAATGTGTAAAATATAGAAATATATCACTTAATTGTTTTGGTGTCGTATCAATGGCCATAGGGAGGCCCTTAACTGTAGGAAAAGCTCTAAAACTTGTGAAAATACAGTTAAAAGTCTAACATGTCCACATTTTCCGAAGCCATCCATTGAGCCAGATTGGAGTGTTTGCTGGCCCAAATCTGGCCCCCAGGCCTTATGTTTGACACCCCATTACTAAAATTGCAGTTCCTCAAGTGGCCACCTATAGACAGTCCCCATAGACATGAATGTTAAAATGCCCAACTTTACAGCAGAAATAAACATGTTTAGAGTCTAGAACAGTGTCAGTCTATAGAGTTCATATCCTCATCAATGCCAACTGTATGTGGGGAAATTTAAGGATAACTCACCTCTTTAAAGAATATTACAGCTGTAATCTTTGGCATGGCTGCTCTGACAAGTTGGTGTATTTTGTCTGACTACTAAAAGACCAACATGTTCTCCTTAATGCCATGTTATGCACAAGGTGTCCTCTGGTGTTGTTGTCCTGATGCAACTGCTGCAGCATTATTGTCTGCCATGAGAAGTCTTCTCCATTTCCGAGCCCACAGTTGGACCTTAGAGGTGAAGCAGTGAAATAAGCTGCAGGTATATAAGCCTTTGGTTTAGATTTGATTGGGACACGCTTTTATTTTTTCACTTTTACTTACTACTTTGCTACGGCTGGGGAAACCTGCAGTCAGATGAGACTGAAGAAGTCACACAAATGAGTGACGAAACATTTCTCCCACTTAAAACCCTCCAGATGAACAAAATCTGCTTTTTGAGGTACTACTTTAACTTTGCTCATCTGTTAGCAAGAGCAACTACTTTGTTAGGCTTAGCCATTAAAAGGTAAGTGGTTAAGTTTAAGAGAAGACCAGATTCTAGTGTAAAATGCACTGTCATACAACAGTAACTCTTTTGAAAGTGTCAAATTGAAACAGCCAAATTTGTCATGACCTTGTGGGTCAGGGCACAGACATGCCGTTACTGAACAATGCTCTGGGGATGCAAATGGGCTGAAAAGACACTGTAAAGAATCAGTGTTACAGTTTATTGATTGAGTTTTAAGCTTTTGTATTTTTATATTTTTTTCTAGTCAATATTAACATTCCATTAATATGACAGTAAGTAATGCTAGTTAGGTTAGTTAGCTAGCTAGTCTGATAACCTCCCAACTCAAACCGCTCATCCAAATGTGGTGAAAAAAAATGCAACCAAATTTCATAGTTCAAAGCTTCAAAGCTGTAGGAGCACAGGTGGCGATATTTGTTATACAATATGTGAAATATAATAAAAACCCAGCATTTAACAGAACCATTAGCCTATACAGCTATCCAGTTTGCTATCACTGTATTGGATCAGTTAAAGTAAAAAGGTTATATGATAATGTTGGGTGATATAATAAAAGGTTTTTAAAACAATGATTTTGAATAATAATGAGCTCAAAGTCAGTACAAAAAAATGTTAAGTCTGAAGCTCCGGCAACACTTATCTTTATGTGGAGCTTATGCAGCCTATTTATTTTATTTTATTTATTCAGTTTTTTTAATTACATTTTGCTATGAAAATGTTAAATAACTGATTAATTGAAACAGGGAAATAGTCTGTGAAAATACATACAAACAGTTTGTGTTGTTCTAACAGACTTGAATGTTAATAATTGGTGTGTCCACTTTGAGGCTTCGCCACAGTCTGAACCTGAAACCTCTCCAGTCATTTCTTTTAGTTGTCTTCAGGAATATTTCTGCAGTCTTTCTGATGTACATTCGAAGAATTCGTATTTGGATGCTGGTCGACTCTTGTCAGGAAACCCCCCCCCCAAAACAACCAAATTCCATAGCTCAAGGCTTCAAAGCTCCCACACCGCTTCCACGGTGTTGAAGGACGGGCTCTGAGGAGGCGACTCCATCACCGGAGTGCTTTTCTACCCAGGTATGCTTTTACTGCATCGGTGGTGTGTTTGGGTCCATGCTGAAGAATGAAGCTGTTGCCTTCCAGATGGTATTGAATGGTAGATCAATATCATTCATAATCCCATCAATTATGACAACATCCCCAACACCACTGGCTGAAATGACCCAGTCTCCATCATGTTTTATAGAAGGTGGAGACTGTCATACCTCTCTCCTGACCTCCTCTGAACATAGTGATGATGATTTAAATTAAAAGTTGGATTCCTCACTCCACAAAACCTATTGCCAACGATTTCCAGTCCAGTTCTTATATAATGTGGCATAACTCACTCTTTTCTTGCCACTTCGCTTCCTTCAGATTGCTTCCTGACAGCCAAGCTTCCAGTGAGACAATGTCTAATAAGGCTTTGGTGATTTTTTTGTCCTCCACTTGTCCACCTTCCTCAGTTTATTAAGGACACCCTGGACAACAGTAGCGGTTTTAGATACGGGCGACACGGGCGGTTGCCCGGGGCGGCATCGTGGTGGGCGGCGGCACCACGGCCATCGGCCAAAGAAAAAAAAAATGCTCGTACTCATGCTGCCCCGACATCAGCCAGCGCATATTGGGAATGGCATAGGCACCGATCGGTTTTCTATCGCCCATTTGCTGGGAGTAAGGGCGCCCTCCGTTTGCGAGGTGCGCCTGCTGCTTGCGGCGCAGGGAGGAGAGGGCGGGGCGGCGGGGGATTCTCTGGCTGGCTGGAGCAGCATCTAATAACCAACTCGCAAAATAAAACAAAATAAAAACAAACCAACAAACACGAAAACACCAGACATCATGATACAGACTTATAATTTGCACCGATGTTTTTTTTTCGAAATTCTGTACACGAAAAGTGAGCGCGAGAGCCCTCGGTGCGCCTGCTCGCTGCTGAATTCAAAGTAAACTTTATTGTCATCTCCGCTATATACAGTCCAGTATATAGAGAGACGAGACGACGAGGCTCCAGTTACAGCAGTGCAAGTAAACAAACAATAAATATAAGAAGAGTAAGAAAATAAATATACACTTTAGGACCAGGGGTAAAGGGATCAATAACAATTTAAAATTTAGAATTTACAGTTTGATGATTTAAAGTCTCACACAGAACCTGTCGAAAGGGGAGGGGCCTGCTGCTTCCAAATAGAGCACATTTCATTCATAATGTTGTAAATCCAAGCCCATTATATATTCATGATTTAAATCCTGGGTTGTGTGAAATCTCAGAAATAAACCTTAGACAAAGTGAATCTGTGAACTAAGGTGTAGGTCTATTAGGTTATGTTGTGGTGATCCTCGGGTTGGGGGGTGGGTGTTCATACTGGAGTGCAAAATTAAAACCAATGGAAGATGGACAAGAAAAGTTCAAAGCCATCAGGTGCTCAGTTTAGAAAAAAGAGAAAAGAAGAGGAGGAGAAACGAGCAAAAGATACAGGTAAGCAGATGTGTCATTGGATAATGGCAGGTCATCCTGAAACAATCAGAATCAGAATACTTTATTAATCCCTAAGGAAATTATGTGGGTTACAGTTATTCCAAGAAGAAATAGTAAAAATAGCAACAGTAACAGACTAAACTCCAAACAATACTTTATGTTACAGATTTTAATATTAATTAGTCAGTGTCAATTGTTGATTTGTCCTGTTCTCATTGTATGACGAATTATGATGGCTGTTTGGTAGCCGTTTGCATACCATGCATACTCTCTCTCGTCATATGTGTGTGCTAGGACCGCCACTGCTGGACAATGTTGAGCCAGGCTTTCAGCTAATAATCCTTCAGGAATCACTTTGTTGGTGGAAAATAAACTTTTATACATGTCAAACGGTGTAATTTATTGCATTTTTCATCAATTCAGTGAAAGAAACTGGGACAAATAATGTGTTTTTGCATCTAAAGATGCCATTTAAAATTGGGTGTTTGCTAACTCATGCAGACAAGACACTAGTTCATTTCTTGTGTCCTTTTTCACGGCTGAGTGATTCATAGGTCAGTGTTCAGTGGCTTAACAAACAATTCCTCAAATTATTACATACAAGGACTGAACTGAAAATAAGTTTTAAAAAAGCTGCCTATATCCAAAGAAACACTTTGAAAAGTGCTTAAGGAAGCTGAAGCCCATGTTAAAAAGTCTGCCACCTTTGAACTAAAATACATGATCTTTTTCAGTTTTGATAAAAGGACACAGAAGGTGATAATTCTGTGCTGCATGCGGAACCCATCAAACTCATCGTTATAACAATGTTTATCTTCCTCTTTGGCGGTAATAAAGACCATATTTTACTAAATAAACTGCATGCTTCTTGCATCTGTCTATTTATCTATCTAGACAGACAGGTTTTTTCCCCACGTTATTATAAGAACTTTAGAAATAAAACTGTGGATTCTAATTTTTAAAAATACTCGAGCAAATGTAGAACGTAAAAAAAAGGAAGGCTGCCTCTCTCTCTTCCTGTGACACACAGAAACATGTTCTTCCTGTTGGTGAGTGAACAATATCAACAATGTTGAAAAATATGAATACATTGTTATTAAAATTGTTGCCTTTAATATTGATTTTAGGCAACGGTGCGTTTTTGGGGAAGACATTAAGTGAAATGAGCTTTATATTAGACAAAAGTATCGCTGCTGAGAAGTTCACCTAACTTGTGCGGTTTTGTCTGTCGGTTGAAAACGATGGTATCAGTTGAGACTGTGGGGGTTCATGGTGTACACGATGGAGCTGTTGAGACAGCGTACACAGTTGAAACACTCCCCCCTACTGTCAAAACGGGGAAGTAGACTTTCTGATACGTTAACAACACCTTTTAGCTTTTGTGGTGGATTGTAAACTCTTCCAACAATCAGCGAGAGTTGTTTTATCTCCACCGGAGCTCGTTTTGCTTCCTCGGTGCTTCTCTAACATAGTATCGCAGTAACAGCGGCGACAGCTCGCTGCGTGGCGGTTTCCGGTGTCCGTCCGTCTGCTAGAGGATGGCGTCCGGCTTCAGCCGCATCCCTTCCACCGCTGGTCCTCCGAGTCCAGAAAACACCGACGGTTTTCGACCAGAGGCCGAAGACGGCCGTGAAAAGCAATGCTAAGCAGCTCAAGTAAGTTATCGTGAATTCATTTTTTTCTGAATGCTATTTTTTTTTTTGCAAACGTGCGAGACTCCGCTGCAGGAGGCGGATTTCCTCCCGCAGCTTCGGGGAGGCCTAGTTTGATATGGGTCCTGCATACAGTGAAGGTTCATATCAAATGTTAGACCAGTATAAACGCTATTGTGGCCTGTCATGAAGCGGCATTTTGAAGCCAAAAAAATATAGCTTAAAGCCCGTGGTACTTGAGTCGCTTTTGCAATGTTTGACTTACGACACGATATGCAGTTTATGACCAAGAAATATGGGAAGTTAGAGTGGTTTTCTAGTGAAAGAAAACCGGTATTATTTGCTAAGGAAGTCCAGTTGTTTAGTGTCGTTAGCTGTTACTAGTGGTTAGCTGCTAGCCTTCGCAATTGACAAGCTAACGTCGGGTAGCAAGCTACTCCCTGGAACCGAGGGGAAAAAATAATGAAATACGCTGTAAGAAAGCGTTTATTTTCAGGGCCAAGTAGACGAAACCTTGAATCGTAAACCACTTGCATTTAAAACATACTTGTAATTGGAAAAACTCGTCTGTTAATTTCCCGAGTTACGTTTCAGGAATTAGACCGAGCCAAATAATTGTGGTTATGGTAATGCTCGAAGCTAGCTTAGCTGAGGGTTTTAGGGTTTTCTGGAGAAGTACATACATGCACTCTGCATCTGCATTAGCTAACTAAATGTACGAAGTACTTTGACTTCTGTCTCTAGTATAAGTATGGGACAGGTTTTAGGCCTCAAATTTGGGGTATTTTTCAGTTTTTCCTCACCACAGTCTAAACCTGAAATTCAGGCAGGCTCGTATTACTTTCTTGTAGCCAATAGTAAGTTTTGTAAATTGCTGTTGATATTGAGTGTTACATACTGTGGTAACTGCATGCTTTAATATTTTACACTCTCTTTTATGTGTTCGCTGACCAATCATACTTAAATCTATGTTCTTCTATCCAAACAGGTTTTCTCCCCTAGTCTCAGAGGACACGTGTAAACAGAGATACTGCACTGAGCTCTTGTCAGTGAGCTCATTTCCATTTTTGAAAACCACATCCACCATTCTCTCAGTTTGGGACTGAAATTCCCCTGTCATCTCCCGAGTGCTGAGCCCTTGCATGCGAAGTGGAAGATGACGGAGGCGTGGCAACAGCAACAGCATGCAGTGGCTCCACCCTCTGTTGTGCACACGCTTCCCCAAGGGACTGACAACCCTCTGGGTTGCGCTGTGTATGGAGTCGTCCTGCAGCCAGACACCTCCCTGCAGCAGCCCCAGCATGGCCAGCAGCATGCTGTTCAAGCTCAGCAGCCTTCGCTGCAGGTAGGGGGCGAGAGAGGGCACAAGTGCGGAGCCTGTGGCCACGACATATCTCACCTGGCCAACCCCCATGAGCACCAGTGTATGGTAACTCAAGACAGATCCTTCCAGTGCACGCAGTGCATGAAGATCTTCAGTCAGGCGACAGACCTTTTAGAGCATCAGTGTGTGCAGGTGGAACAGAAGCCTTTTGTGTGTGGTGTATGTAAGATGGGTTTCTCATTACTCACCTCCTTGGCTCAGCATCACAACTCACATGGCAACGGAAACAATCCAATGAAATGTTCCATCTGTGAGAAAACCTACCGGCCGGGTTCTGGGAACGCAACCCCCACCTCGTCAGCTGCCAACCCTCAGCAGCCCTCCACCGGGGAGACATCCGGTGGAGGCGCAGCAATCAGTGCCTCGTCTCCTCCTGCATTTGAGGCTTCTGCACCAGACAGGCCATATAAGTGCTCCGTGTGCCACAAGTCCTTTCGCCATTTGTCAGAGTTGACACGTCACGAAAGGATACACACTGGCGAAAAGCCATACAAATGTGACACGTGCGATAAAAGCTTCAGTCAGTCTTCACACCTGGCACACCACCAGCGTACGCACAGCTCAGAGAGACCATATAAATGTGCTGTATGCGAGAAGAGCTTTAAACACCGCTCCCACCTCGTGCGGCACATGTACGCTCATTCAGGCGAGCACCTTTTCAAGTGCAATTTGTGCGAGATGCACTTTAAGGAGTCATCCGAGCTTCTGCACCATCAATGCCAGCCAGAAGGTGAGAGGCCTTTCCGCTGTGGGTCATGTGGAAAGAGCTTTAAGCGGCCATCTGACCTGCGACAACACGAGCGCACCCACTCTGAGGAGCGACCTTTCCAGTGCGAGGAATGCCAGATGAGCTTCAAACAGCAGTATGCCCTCGTTCGCCACCGTCGCACTCACAAGAACCCAGCTGACCGCCCTTTCAAGTGCAACCTCTGCGATAAGGGCTTTCTCCAGCCATCCCACCTGCTGTACCACCAGCAGGTTCATGGCATGGAAAGCCTCTTTAAGTGCGCCTCCTGCCAGAAGTCGTTCAGTCAGTCGGGAGAACTTTTGCGGCACAAATGCGGCGGCGAAGTGGAGAAACCCTACAAGTGCGACGTGTGCGGCAAAGGTTACAAAAAGAATTCAACGCTGCAGCGCCACCAGAACTCTCACTGCACAGAGAAGCCGCTAAAGTGCTCGCTGTGCGACAAGCGTTTCGTGTCATCCTCCGAGTTTGTCCAGCACCGCTGTGACCCGACTCGAGAGAAGCCGCTCAAATGCCCCGACTGTGAAAAGCGCTTCAGGTACTCGTCCGAGTTGCAACGCCATCGCCGCGTTCACACGGGGGAGAAGCCCTTCAAATGCGCAAGCTGCGACAAGAGCTTCAAGCAGCGTGAGCACCTGGCCAAGCACCAGAGTGTGCACTCGCGTGAGACGCAGTTTAAGTGCGTGTGGTGTGGCGAGCGTTTTGTTGACCTCACAGCCCTGCAGGAGCACACGGTCCAGCACACCGCAGAGGGCGAGAGTTTTCCTGAAGCTCCCTGCATCCCGTGAGCTGAGCTGCTGCCAAGCCCTGGGCAGGAAATGTGCCAGCCTCCACTTGCTCATTTGTATTTTAGAACATGCCCCCATTAACTATGAGTTTTAGCATCAGTAATGTTAAGACTTGATTCATCCTCTGAGTAAAAGGTAAATCGCCAGAGGGGGTTAGGCTCCCTCTTCTCCTTTCCTTTTCTTTTTTTTTTTAATGCAAGAGAAAGATGTGTAATGTCAAACGTGGAAAGATCTTGATTTTGTTTAATACTGTGTGGGACCTTATCCTGTGGTTGCATGTGGTCGTCTGTTTTGTACCCGTTTGATTCTGTTAAGAAAGATGGCAAGAACGTCCCGATAGTTGTTTCCAGTACATGTGTAGGCTCCTCTGCAATCCGTGTGCCTTCATTTTTCTGTTGTTTGTTTTTCTCTGTTTTCTTCTCGTTTATTTTTTTTAAACCAATCAATCATTTTGTGGTGTTTAATTTTATGTCCAGTATAGCGCAAAGAAAAGTCCTCCCTTCCAGCAGTTGGCTTGAGCTGCAGTATCTTTTCACATGCTAGGTCTTAGGTAGTATCATCTGTTTGTGCATGAATATTTATCACACTTTAATATCACTGTTGTATTATAGGTTTGATTTATTTAGAAAAACATCCAAGAAGAAGGAAAAAAATACAAGTGGATTGTGAAAATGTATAGCCAGTGTCCTATGAAATGTGTGTTGTTGCATCTTTGTATTAAAACAGATGACATGTAGGTAACTAACCTATACCTATTATGTCATACAAACACTTGACATGTGCAATAGAACATGCACAATGTAATATTTATGACTACTGATTAATGGCATAGTCTACTCTGTTATATTATAGATTGTGTGTATACGCTATGTAAACATCGAGAACTGTATAGTGCTTACGTTACCTGCTTTTCTATTTACTATGAATGAGCTTGCTGTATTTTGCAAGCACCTTAGTTCCATTTCCAGAAGGATGTTTAACCCAACAGGACTTCAAAGCATTATGTTGCTCACTTGCCACAAATTAGCTGCATTAGTTACTGTATGATAGATCTAACAAAAGTATTATTATTTTTATTGTTATTATTATTATTATTATTATTATTATTATTTTTCAAGAATTGGCCTTGTAATGTTTTCATGGGATTCTAGCCTCCCCTTGGTCCAGATCAGATGTTCAGCAGATTAATATGACTAGCCTCAAAGTTGCCACTTATGTGTTGGTTTGTACCAGGGATAAAGTTTAAAAAAAAAAGTGTGTGTACCTTTAGTTTACTGTGTGGATTTCTATATTCTGTACAATCTTTGCAGTATATTTAAAAGAAGGATTTGGGGGTTTAAAAGATCACAAACTGGGATTAGCAATGGGAAAGTGAGATGGATGGATGGATTGTATGCCACGGTTAAAAGATCCTGGTGAGTCTGCTTCACGCTGCAGTATGGGGTTAGCAATTGTAATGGAGCACTGATTTACACATATGGATATCAAATATAGGCTCCTGTTCATACTGTATACAGACAATTAAAATAAACCACCCTTATGACAGTTAAAGTGTACAGTGTTTTCATCAGCTGTATTATCAAGAGAATGAATGGATGATGATGATGAAGGTTTAAGAGGATAGACATCAGAGATGGTATGACCATTCAAGCCAACCATACATAAGGCAGTTTAACGTACATTCTACTTATAATCAGGTTTATTTGAATAAATATGGCAGCGTTTGGTGTTTGAAAGGGGGTTGAGTGCTTTGAGTGCTCAGAGTAGAAAAGCGCTATAAGAACCACTCCATTTACCATAAAACTGAATCATAATATTCCAGCTCCAGTGTAAACTGAATTTGCTTTGTACTGTCAAGTTTGCGTTGATGGGTGTACGTGGACATGGAGGTGAGTTTTTAGGGAAAAAGGTGCAACTGTTACTAATTTATAATTGACCTGCTATTAAGACAGGAAAGCCTTTACAGTAGCTCACTGAAAAGAGAGCTATCCCATTACATTCCTCAGATTAAATATGAAAAAATAAAATTGGCATGATATTCTGTCATTTTGTTTTTTATTGTTTATTTGCTGTTTATGTGTCTTGGCAGTCTTGTTCTTCCTCGTGTACTAACATAAATGTCCTGAAGTTGAATATGTTTAGAGTACACAAGCCAAACGCCAGGCTGTCTGTCAGTAGGGAAAGAATAACTGGGTATAAACAAATACACGGACAACTCCATTTATTTTTTTTAACCACTGAACAAATTGGGACCAGAGGGTTTACATAAAATAGCTAATATTTACTAAACTTAGTTGAGCAGCGCATTCTTTTTAGGTATCGTAGGAATTGTAATTGTAGCTGTTTTTAATGTAATTTGGAAAATTCTGCAGTACAATCAACAGTAAATCCCTACTAATTATTTATTAATATTATTATTATTATTATAAATTTGATTAGATCAACTTGTACTAGTAATCTGGTAACTGAAAATCATTTCACTTGTAGTTTGGATAAATTTACAAGATGGTGGTTTGAACTTGATGTGTAGTTTGGGGACAGTGGCTCTGACAAAAAGCAATTCAGCAGCAGATGTGAAGATTGTAGTTGGGAGTTATGGAGAGAGATGTTAGGGAGACATGGGGGTTGAGCAGTTTGGAGACACTGAGACGAAGCTGCGATGGTTTGGAGATGAGGGATGGTGAGTTTACTGGACAAAGCATGTTGAACATGGAGATGCCAGGCAGGAGAAGAAGAGGACGAAAAAGCAGATACTCTGCTGTCACACCATCCGCTGCGTTATTTTAGATGCATATATTATACTAATATGTATTTGTAAAATAACGTTTAGTAAAGACTGACAAAATAGTTGATGTTGATTGCAAGAAGAAAGTAAAATTGCAGCAAATTTGTGCTGGAGTACTTGCCTATCCTGCTACTAAAATCAAACATAAATAAATGCAGGTAAATGTTAAGCAGCTTTCAAAAGTTACTAAAGGAAAATAATACGTGGGAAAATATTTAGTAATAATTACTCGTTTAAACGGGGTCTCATTTTTTCACATCTAAATTATGTCGTTTAAGGCTTGCTTTACTTCCGGGTGACGTTGACTGTCTAAGGGAAGATCATCCTATTTCTGCTAACGAACCGCTGCTAGATGTACCCCCATCACCACCACCCCTCCAGTGAAATAACTATCACATCATTGACAGTGTGAATATCACACCCATTACAATAACTTCAGACGTGCAGCAGCGGCTTCGCTCCACGAAGAGCGACGTATAACGGGAGCCAGCGAGCTAACTCTGATGTTGGGCGGACTTCCTCCGAGCTCGGATATTTCTACGACGAGGTTAGCAGGCTAACTTTAGCCCCGTTATTGATTTCTGGTCACAGAAATGTCACACTGACACACAGCCTGTGGCGTGTATGTGTCCCTTATGCATAAAGACAGAAAAATCATCATCCATCGTCTTTGTCTTGCTCCATTATTGTTGACGTTTTAAGATTTTATGCTAAGGAAGCTAGCTAGGTAAACGTTGCTAGTTAGCGTTAGGCGTATGTTTAAGATATGCTACGGTAGTTTAGTGGTGACCAGCTGGACTGGATGCTACAGTTTCTGTTATACAGTGTAAATGTGGTTGGTGAAAAATCCTTGTGTTGTGACGGATTCCACAGGGTTTGTCTTTAAGAGGAAGGTGTTTATGGCGCTGGTTCAAAACAGGCAGAGATGGATTATTAAAAACAGGCCTTTTGGGCACGAGCCCAAGGGATGCGAGGATCCCCAGCACTGCACCTGCAAAATCGCAAATAGCTGTAGATTTAAAGGGGGAACGCGGGAGACCTGTACCCTCAGTAAGTAAAATATATGTATCTACAAAAATCTCCTGAAATCGTCTGATGTTTAATCATTTCTGAGGCAGGACCCTCATTTCCCCATCTTAAATTGTGTTTCTCCCAATACTCAAGCGAAACCTTTGCCCACCGCAGAGAGAGCAGCTACACAAACACAAAAAGTGCGAACACGGTGAAAAGGAAAGAAACAGCCCCCAAAAGGATTACACGACAACAGATACTCAAAAATGAACAGAGACAACAAAGGTCTGCACAGATTCACATCAGTACAATTATGTTATTATCTGTGACTCTGAATGCAGGGGAGAAACATAACAAGGAGAAAAAGGTTCCATTGCTACGAGCCTGACATCATTTTTAGCAATGCACAACTGTCAGAAATGCATGCTGGGACTGACAGGCTGGGAGGCATGTTTCTCATTCTTGAAATTCTTAAGACCAGTTCTTGTTGCTGTGCTTAATGAAGAGAAGCAAAATGTTAACAACCACAAAGAAATTAACCAAAACTACTACAGATTTAAAATAAATAAATAAATAAAAAAACTAAAGTAAGATGTAAAAATGACCCCAAAAACCACAAATGGATACACAGTGATAATACAAAAGGGCACAAAAGGACCAGTAGTCAGAAAATGACTATAAACTGCTCTTACTCCTGAGAGGTGCTGACGGGAATATCTTTTCACACACACACACACACACACACACACACACACACACACACACACACACACACACACACACTGCAGCACTGAACATTTGTATGTATTACACAATGTACTTGCATGTGAAATTAGAGCAGGTCACAGTCTGGTGAAGTCCTTCCTCCTGCGTGTTTTACTCAGGCAGCACTTTCCCCTAAAGCAAATGTGGCATTTCCAGTTCTTTACAGTGCACCTGCATTGCGCTGTCCTGTCATGTGTTACATGTGAGAAAAGGCAACTGCACACAATTATTTGACCTGATTGAACCTGAATTGTACAGACTTTTTCTGAAAATCACTTTCAATAGCACGCTGATAAGTCTCTAATAGGGTTCCACTGTTAATCAGCTTTAATTTCAATCACAATTTTGGCCTCCCAGCATTAAATGAACTTGATTAACCGATATTGAAAATGCATACTTCACCAATATAATGCAAAGCAAAAGATAATCATGTGGTTCTTAAATTAATGCCAAAGATATAGTGAAGTCAACAGTGCTGTCGGATTTTATTTGGCCAACGACGTGTCCAATAAACACCAGGTAACAAAGATTTATTGCCAACAGATATGTGAAAATCTTGTGCAGGTTTTGTTACTGCGCAAAACATGGGGAACTGTAGAGGGAACTCAAAGCTGTTGAGTACTTTTCTGCAAGTTTTATTCACATCAGGCAGGTAAGGTGACGGGAGTGAAAGGCTTTCACCTTTGCTTTGTGAAGATCTGCTTGAAACAGGTGAATAAACACCTTATATGTCTGTAAAGAAATTATCACGAATGCAGCAGAATATAAAATTGGAAGCCTTTGTGATAAACTGTTTTTGTTTTGTTTTTTGTCACATATACATATATTTTTTTAAGATATTCACATGATGGAGGATGAATTTTATTTTGAAGTAACGATTTGTATATTAGTTGGAATGTAGCGTGACATGGATGTGGAAGCATTTATATCTTAAAATTCTTATGTTTATATTTTGGCCATAATCATGGAGCTGTAGTCTCTGCTTTAATCTAGTCCAGGTGATTTTCTTCCTCTGTGGATGACTGAAACTGCCAAAATTTAAAAAAGAAACCACTCGTTTACTTTAATATCAAATTATATAAAAAAGAAGGGAGGGGGTGCACATAAGACATCTAAAATTGGTAAATGCAAAGATCAAATAATGTGTGAATGAAATAGGAGCTTTGGTGAATAGCGAGATGAATTCAAGTATATTTACAAAGTGAAATGAAGAAGCATAAAAACTGCTCAGCTACCACAGTTTCTTCAAAAACGCTTAGCATGTGATTTTTCTTTTGTATACTGTGTCTGGATTGTTGTGGTACAGCATCCAGCAGTAGTCAGCCATCATGCTACAATTCCTGAAACCTTGGTAGTGACGCTCTATTAACTGAATATCCTGATGAAAACACTCTCGCTGTTCATCGCTCACCATGCCAACATTTTCTGGAAAGAACTCAAATTGTGAGTGCAGGATGTGTATTTTCAATGACATGCGACAGCCCAGCTTCTGGTAGGAATCGAGCAGATGCTGAACTCCTTCCTTGTATCCAGGAGACTTGTGGATGCCCAGAAAGTTTTCGCAGAGCCACTTGAACGCCACCCAAGCTTCAAACTTGACTGTTGAGAGAGTTTGTTTGTACCTTTCATCCTGCAAAACAGACTTGATCTGCAGACCTATAAATATCCCTTCCTTGCATTCCCATCAACATACCAATCACCTTCAGATCACCACAGATGTTCCACTGATGAGTTTTAATCGCAACTGATTCAAGCGGCGTCTTCGTGTTGTCATAGGACTCCTTTAGATGAACACAATGGGCAATCGGCACGCTTGGTTTGGCTTTTCCGTTATGGAGTAGGACTGCCTTCAAGCTTCTTTGTGAAGAATCAATGAAGAGACGCCATTCAGCTGGAACATGCTCTCGTGACAAACTGCTGAGGAGTCCATCATGACGATAGCACAGTGAGCCATCGGCAGTGAAGAACGCTGTCAAGTTATGACTTCGACTGCTGTAGTGAGTTACAGTAACACCCTTGGCAAGCAAATCCTTCTGCTTAAACCTCGAAGCAAGAAGTTCTGCTTTGTCTTTCGACAGGTTTAGAGCACAAACAAGATCGTTCAGCTCTGCTTGTGTAAAAGTCTCTGAATCTTCATTGGCCATGTAATCAGGATCTGATGACTCTGGATTGTAACCAGATGCAGCCTGACCGTGTTCCTCGTCACCTTCTACAGAAGCTAATCCATCATGTGCCGGTACAGGAACAGGCAGTAAGTCATCATGAGGAACAGGCCTTATTACAGATTCCAGACTGGGATATACAATTTTTTGAGAATCCTGTTGTATTCACGCGGCAAAGATAGGAATCGCTGAGATGAGCTCGCTGTTCCCGCCACACCATCGGGATTGCAAGTGGCATTTCGCAGATTTAGGCAGTCACGCAGTCCATTGGAACAACTGTTGCAGATGACATGTGGAGCCCAAGATTTATCCTGGTCACCCAGTGGATAAAGTACAACTTGTACATCTTCTTAAGGTCTGTGATAATTGGGCGACGTCGTGAATGAACCACACGTAACAGAAACTGTCTGGATGATTGATACAATTTCTAGGCATGGTAACAACTGAAATCAATCACAGTTAATGCAGTCTGTAACACAAAACACAGGGAACTGTCATTAAATCTGGCAATACGCTTATTTTTAATTATTCCAACTATCATGCAATATGTAACTAGCTTCATCACAGAAACTGTACGTGCTTAAAAAAACTAAACACAGATTTGAAATCGGCATGAAAAACCCACATAAACTTATCTCTGATGACTTTGACCTGTTGACCTGTGTTATTGTGTCCTTAATGTTATGCAGTTATCTGCCACCACGTGGAAATGTTCAAAGAGTCTGAGCTTTACTTTGAAGAAAGACATTGACCCATAGTTATGCTCCTCTCCTGTCTTCCTGCAGCTGGCGGCTCTTCATCCCATCCTACTGAACACCTTGCTCAGGGGCTTCACTCAGTCAGTCATTGTAGCTCTGTCAGTCTGCACGGCGACTGTGTCAGACCAGCCTGACAGCTTTCATCAGAGGCCACGAGCAGCCAAAGCCAATGGTAAGCACGGCTCGGGGACCTTAGAGCCGCATATTCTGGAGAGTCGGTGCGCTGCCTTCCAGTATCGAGCCAGCAAGTATTTAGAAGGAGGTGAAGGTCCTCGACTCGGATCCTCAAAGCTAGCAATGCCTGGCCCCACACCGACCCTCAGCAAAGCTCGGGTTTACACCGACGTTAATACACAGAAGAACAGAGAGTACTGGGACTATGATGCTCATGTGCCAAACTGGAGGTATATATATACATGTTGGCTTCGCGAGAGCATGATTTTTTTAATGAATTTTTAATCACTGCCAAGATGTTTTTGCTTTTCTCAGTAATCAAGACAACTATCAGCTGGTGCGTAAACTGGGCAGAGGGAAGTACAGTGAAGTGTTTGAGGCCATAAATGTGACCAATAACGAGAAAGTGGTGGTGAAAATCCTCAAGGTAAGCACTAGACTGACTTCTTTGCTAGGGCTGTGTGTGTGTGTGTCTGTTTTTTTACCTTTTATACCTACAATCTCTACTAGTCATCCTTTGTTTTTGCTCTTTAATCATAGAAATAATTTGTATTGTGGTAACATGAGTCTTCTCACTTTGGCAGCTATCCATTTCTGAAAAGCTCATCAAATCCACAAACATTTTTAAAATGTCTTCTGTTAAAGCTTTTCTTGGCACTTGCTGACTTTTCTTTGTCAGATTACTTTCTTTAATTCTGTCAAACCTTACATTGTACTCTGGCATCATCTATTGGTCAAATGGTTTATGAACAGGCTGTGGCATCAATTTACTTCTGGATCCCATCAGTCTGGAGAGAACACCTCCCCCTCAGAAAACCAGCTGGATGAATGTGTTTCTCTCTGGTTCCCACTGATCAGTTCCATTACTTAGTGGGGATGGTCGGTTGTAGTCCCGTTTCCCTGTATGACTTGCAGCAGGATGAAGGCGGTCTCTGGGACTACTGGGATCTGGCATCTCCCTGGGAGCTGCAGTTGCTGTTTTGGGGTGTCTGGGTCTCTGCCTCAGTTGGTAGCGGTGGGGACTGGGGTGGGTGCTGCTTAGCAATCTTGGGGTGTGGGGCCTGGGGTCCTTGTGGTGGTGGGTCCTGATCCCAGGCTGGGTGGCTGCCCAGGTGCCCGGGGTTGCCTGGTGTCTGGCTGGGTACCTTCTTGCACAGGGTTGGTCTGCACCCCGTTCACTGCCTTGCAGTGTAGTGTGTGTTGGCGCACGTTGGGACGTCCGGTCTGCACCATGGGGCTCGTGGGTAACTGCAAGCCCATTGGGTGGGGTAGGGTGTCCAGGTGAGGGGAGCAACCGTTGCTGGGTGCAGCTCGTCGAAGACCCAGATCAGTGTGCCATGTCCCTTTTGCTGTGTGTCTGTTGTAATTGAATGGTCCCTTTGGGCTCATCTGCACACCCCTGTGGTGGGGCGTGGGAAATGGGGTGCACACTGAGCCACTTGTTTGCTGCTTCTCTCCTTCTGCACTAGTCCTCTAGTCCTCCTGGTCTTACATGTCCCAGCACTCCCTCATACGGCACATTGTTCATACACGTAGGTTCTTGATGGAGGGTTGTGGGTCGCGCATGTCACAGTGGGTAGAGCAGTCATATGGGTGGATTTGCTGAGCCTGGTCATGGAGGAAGGGGTTCACCTCCCCTACCACTCCCCACTGGACGTTGCTGTTGCTTTGGGATCCTGAACTCAGTTGGCACCGGGGTGGCAGGCCTCTAGTGGGATTGGCTGCCCATCGCCTCTGGTCCTGGACTCCCATCCCTGCTGGGGGGTAGTATTGCTTCTCACCCTCATTTTCAAGTGTATTTTGTGACACATACACACTCACAAACTTTCACGCTCTCATTCACACACACACACACACACACACACACACACACACACACACACACACACACACACCAAAGAAAGATTGATTTATGTACCTGTGCATTTTCAAGATTTTGTTCCAGGTGCTGTATTATTGTTTTTGTTTTAAGGTGCATTAACTTGCGATGCATTGTGCATTTCTGTTTGTACTCTGTCGTTTTATTACCCCCCCCCCCTATTTTTTTTGTCCCTTTTCTACTACCTGTCCTGTCTTAGACATTATCAAACTGTATACCAGAGGAGCCTATAGAGAATTTATAGAGCTGATCTTGGAAAAACAAGTTGTTTGGCTCAACAGTGCACTCAGATCATAACTCTGGTTGCATAAGCTGCCAGACAGGACAGGAGTTAACAAAAAAAAGGCTGTGGCATCAACAGCCAAGTGAATGAGATACCCAACATTTTACCAAATAACTATGCTGTTAATGCTACAGAAACCCGTAAGTAGAATATAAAGATAAAGAAGCTAAAGAACATAAAGAAGCTGTTGATGATCTAGAAAAAATCAGCAGGAATATTTAATAAGTAGATATTTTTGTGCCGTGACAAGCTTTTATTAACACATGATGCACATGAAGGTAAGTTCAGTGTTTATGTGGTGTCACTTTATGGTTATTGTAGCAGCTTTATTGTAACTATTGCTGTCATCCACAGAACATTTAAACATTTTAAATGAGCAGCATAATGTTGGAAATACTGTTTGTGTGTGTGTGTGTGTGTGTGTGTGTGTGTGTGTGTGTGTGTGTGGATGGCCAAAGATGGATTCTCTCAGCAGCGCCCTATTTTAATTTCCACTTCTTTCCATTGTGCTGACTGTGAGTGTCCATCTCTACTCAGCCTGTCAAGAAGAAGAAGATCAAACGGGAAATCAAAATTCTTGAAAACTTGCGGGGAGGAACCAACATCATCCGCCTGGTGGACACGGTCAAAGACCCGGTGGTGAGTTGTGAAAACCGGCAGCTGCATGCGTGCGTGTGAGCCATGGTAATCCAGTCATGCTTGTAACTCAGTGATACCTGCTGTTCTCCTCAGTGAAGCCATGTGTTGTCCTCTCTTTGCAGTCCAGAACACCAGCGCTAGTCTTTGAGTACATCAATAACACAGATTTTAAGGTACTCAAGTTTGAACTACCAGCAGGGTTACCATCCATGCAAACACGTTGATGTCCATTATTAATAACATGCATAACCCTCCAGTTAATGCTCCACATGTGTAGAGGCCAGCTGCTCACATCAGAACACTTTTTGTACATTGATGTCTCTCGTGCGGTCCACAGGAGCTTTACCAGAAGCTGACAGACTACGATATCCGTTACTACATGTATGAGCTTCTAAAGGTAATATTACTTTGTTTTCACATGTAAACTGATCCTCACTTTTCAAAGCGGATGAACCAGAGTACCACTCTTCAAATGTGCTGCGGTCACTGAGGGACTTCCTAATTCAGTGTGAATCTGTCGCCAGCAGCAGCACTGTAGTGAGCCAGGATTATATCTAATGACACAGCACGAGTCAAATATGAAAGCATCCTTGGGACTGTTTATCCAGGAAGTTTGAAGTAAAGTTATAAAACGACTGCTAAACACTTTAGTTTAATAAAAACGAAAGCAAACTTTGTAAGTGTTAAACAGAATGCACAGTATTGTCACATGATAACACACGAGTCCATATGGACCGCTCTGGGAATACTCACTGATGATAGAACGTCGTTAAACATTCATTTAGATAAGATGTCCTGAGCATTAGCAGACAGAGCAGTGGCCTCAGTGCTTTTGTTAATGCTATCTATGAAAATGTTGAATGCGCACAACCTTTGAATTTGAATGGGACGGACATGGAGGGGAAAAGTGACTTTTGGAGGTACATTTGGATGGAACGCCACCGCGATAAGCAGCTCACTAAGCCTGTTCTGTGTGTTCTTCAAGGCTCTGGACTTCTGTCACAGTATGGGGATCATGCACAGGGACGTGAAGCCGCACAATGTGATGATTGACCACCAGCTGAGGAAGGTGCTGCTGACGCTTCTATGGGTTGTTTTGTATGCTGGAATGTTGGCGAGTTGTGTGTCTGCAAACACTTGTAGCCCTTTTTCCATTAGGACGTACTCGGCTCGACTCGTTTTCCATTACAATCGAGTGCTACCTAACGGTCGTGACGTCATTTGTAGTCCAGGCGATGTTACACCTGCTGCTCAGTCTGTGGGTTTTTTGGGTGACGGGTTCATTTTTGTGAGGCTTTCCATCGTTTCCGGGTCCTTAAAAAAGTGGCGGTTTTGATTTTCGTGAAGGAAACACTCCCATGCCCCGTCGTGTGACATAACTGACCAACCAGTCGAACGCATGCTGTCTGTTGATCGATTGGAACCCCGGCCCAGTGGGTACTATAAAAGTACCAGGTACTACCCCCTAATAGAAAACCCTAAAAACCATGTTGAGTGTGCCGAGCTGAAGTCAGTAGGTACTAGTGGGAGAACGGCTAATACTTGAGCTGTAACTTTGTCAAACCACAATGTGAACCTTCAGAATGGTTCAACAAGACACTGTGTGTAATGTTGTCATTTCTGTTTGTGTGTGACAGCTGCGTCTTATAGATTGGGGTTTGGCTGAATTTTACCATCCCGCTCAGGAATATAACGTCAGGGTGGCCTCGCGCTATTTCAAAGGCCCCGAGCTGCTAGTGGACTATCAGGTATGCTTCCACTCAGCAGAACACGGTCACCTGCCCGTCTCCGTTTTCTCTGAGCTCATTTTTAGTTGTGTGCTGTTCTTTCAGATGTATGATTACAGTTTGGACATGTGGAGTCTCGGCTGCATGCTGGCCAGTATGATTTTCCTGAAGGAACCGTTTTTTCATGGCCAGGACAACTATGACCAGGTAAGAGAGACAACATGAAGAAGTGTGTGATCCTGCAGGGTCAGAGACAAAAATGCTTTGGTGGCTTATATACTTGTGCTTTTTAACTATAATAAATTGTAAGCCAATAATAATACATAGTAGTGACCTGAATATAAGCAGCAGTGAGTCGAAGGAGCTGCTTTAAAAGGAGCTACAGCTTGTTGTGTCAGCCTCCACTTCATGCCCTGAAAGCTGTAACTCAGACATTTCTACACTAACTAACAACAGTTCACTCAATTAGGATAAAATGGCCAACAGATAACATTTTATTTTTAAAAGGTCAGAGTTCAGGTCTCGATGAACAGCGATGTAAAAAGCCAATGACTGACTGTGTTGTCTTTGTTTCTGCTCTCATAAACAGTGTCTTCTGTTGTGACAGTGCACTGACATATTTGAGCCATCAGGGGGCGCACTGACATGGTATGCATCTTGTTTTCCAGCTGGTCCGCATCGCTAAGGTTCTCGGCACCGATGAGCTCTTTGGCTACCTGCACAAATATCACATAGAACTGGACACTCGCTTCAAAGACATGCTGGGACAGTGAGTATCGCTGACTTCCCGTAAAACAGCTGAAACATATCCAAATGTACTGAAAGCAGCTCACACCCAGGCAGCTTAACTAGATGTTAATAGTCACTTGTTTCCAGGCAAACACGGAAACGCTGGGAGCAGTTTATCCAATCAGAGAACCAGCACCTGGTGAGTCCAGAGGCTCTGGACCTGCTGGACAAGCTGCTGCGCTACGACCACCAGCAGAGGCTGACGGCGGCCGAGGCCATGCAGCACCCGTACTTCTGTTAGTACCGCGCGCTCTGCCCGAGCCCCAGCACGTCTGCAACAACAGCTGCCTGCTGAAATAATGAGTCACAAATCTGATTTCACTCTCAAGATTATACAAGCTCTTCTTCCATTTTATCAGTTAACTCCATTCACCAAATATAAAGCAGCGATGTGTGACCACAGTGGCCAAACACCTGAAACACCAGCAGGCCGTTCGTCTTCAGCCTCGTGGACCTGATCTGATGTTTTCACTCGATCAGCTGATACTCCTTATGATGCTGACAAAGCAACATTTATATTAAAGTACTTTACTCGTCTTCCAGAATCGTTGTTTAAAATCAGGAGAATTCTTCTTTTGATCATGTAGAAATTCACTTTTCAGTTTTCTTTTTAAAAGATAAAAAGCAAAATGTCTCTCAGTCCACATCAAAGCTGTTACAGATTACAGATGCATGTGCACTGCGTGATTATTAGTTCAGCTTTTAACATCCAGGGTTTCCTTTTTCACCCTTACACATCTGCACTCTTACCTGGGTCATAAACAATGTTCCCTCTAATTTTTTATGTGTCTGAGCGAACACACAAACTCCCTGAGCGGTCCCTTGCACCAATGTGAGCGACATCAGACGTGTGCACTGTGGTCACGCCAGCATCGAATCCATCCAAGTTAAATAGTTTATTAAAATCAAATCAAATTACAGCATTTACATTTATGTTAGACTACCTTTAATTAACTGCTTTAGCCCACTTACAATGAAAATGTAAAAAAAATCTAGTCATTGACCTGTGTAGTATGTTAAGACTATTGGAAGTAAAAATACCTTGAACTCCAATTTCGAAAACACAACTTTCTTTCTTTTCTTTTTTTATAAAGCTCTGACTTGTATTATGAGTCTGAGTCTGTGGTTTGGGAGAGAGTCCTGTAACTCTCTGTCTGCAAAATACAGTATATAATGACCAATGCTGGGCAATTAATTATATAGTTACTTCTTCAAAAAAGTAACTGAGTTATGCAAACAACGTTTTTTGCAGCTATTTTTTTAAATGCAGCCAATGCATTTTTAAATAAACATTTCAAACTATTTACAGAACAATCAGCTGTTCTGCATCAAATCTGATGCCACACAAATTATTTGTGCCACTCCAAAAAATAATTTCTGTCCACTATGAGATAAAGGAGAACAACAGCCTGATACCTGCAGGCCTGACAACAGGATGTATCCCTCCTGTAACACCTGTAACATTCAGCAGTCGCCTCATTGCTCATTGCTAACAAAACTATTGACTACACTACACACTAACTACACACTAACTACACAAGATTTGCGCTAAACGTCTCAAATCTCTCACATCTCAAAACACGCCGTCACTCCTAAAACTTCCCCCCGTTTCTTAACAACTAGCTGCCACGTTGCCATATCATTTTTTGATTGGTCGACATGGTACTTTTTTGGACGAATAGGAAAGGGGAGGCGGGGGGTTTTGTCTTTGCTCACAGGCTTTCGAGCTTTTTTTTCTTATAAAACGCCGTTTTTACTGTTTCTTCCCGTAGTAAATATAAACAACGACAGTATTCAGGAAGAAAACCAAACATTGCATTTTTTTTATATCACAACTCTGGTTTTACGTGGCCTATCTACACAATTTAAAAACTGGTATAAAGTCCACACTTTTCCCGTCAGTTGTTCCGTCTGTCCTGCTCACATCTCCAATGGTTGTACACGTTGTCATTAACGTGGCTTCACTCCACATCAGCCACGCCGCTTTGCTAGCTAAAACACCGGTGTCGGCACATAAGGGCGCTGTCATAGCCTGTCAACTACGTTGATTGGCTGTGTATATACGAATGTGAATCGCATTATTGGCTGGACTATGGGATAAGGTGGCATCGTTCTAATCCCATACGGGAGCAGCCAGTCACTTACTGACTCACACTGCAAAACAGAATTGTTAAAGTATTAATTTTAATTTCAATTCAGGTTAGATTTTTTTTTTGTGCGCAACGCAGATTTTCTGTGCGCAGAGACCGTGCCAGCAGTGCGCAATTGCGCACGTGCGCAGCTTAGAGGGAACATTGGTCATAAATTATACATAAAAAGGGGGGGGGGGTAATAAATAAGGGGGGGGCATCATCTAATTATAAAAACATTAAGAAAGATGGTGCAATTTGAAAACAAGGACAAAAGTAAAAAAGTTAAACGAATAATAACTGGGTTAGAAAAGTCCATCAGCACCAACACAGGAAGCTGCAGTGACTTAGACTTACGGGTTTCTCTCACGTCTCTTTCTGTCTCTCAGCTTCTGCTCTTTCTGTGTCTGTAGGCAGGATAAAAGATGGATGTTGTTCCAGGTATTTTGGCCACTAGTAATCAGGTTGTGATGAGGAAGTGCTGTTTTTAAACATGACGTTATTTTTAAAAATTTAACGTGACCCACAACAGGTGACAGAGCCCGTGCACTCATCAGCAGAGTTTACAGAAGTCATGTCAGAAAGTTGTGTTTGGCCACATCTGTGTCTGCTTTCTCTCTCTCTCTTTCCTCCTGCCTGAAGACGGCCTAAACAAACGACAAGAAAGCTCACGGAAAACATTTTGTGTTTATGTCTCAGATCCTGTGGTGAAGGAACAAGCAAATGCCAACACAGATGGCTCCAAGGCAATAAGCAGCTCCAATGCAACATGATACCCAGAGAACAGGTAAATACTCTATTTATAATATGTAGAGATGTAGAGGTATGCAAAAGCTTGGGTGTGCCACTTTACATGCCATGGAAATGCGTGCGTGAATGAAAGAATGAAAGGCTCACTGTTGGCTTTTGAAGTGATTACAGCCACTGCAGCTCGCAGAAGCTACGGGCTGATGCTGATGCTTTAGTCTGAGTCTGTCTTACATATTATTTCTGTGAATATTAAATATCAACCAAAAACGATACAAAAACAGCACAAGCCGAGCTTCTTCAGAAGGGGCCGGGAATTTTTATCTAGCAGCACGTAACGTGGTCGTGCATTTGTGCTTCAGGCTGTTTTCTGCATGTTGTAGCAGTTTGCTGCCACCAGGGGGCAGTGTTGGTTCCAACACTGCCCATGTTGCATTACCAGGGGTGCAGATGTATGTTCTTTTGTTCCTTTAGTTTATTTCCTACCACAGTGAGCACAGTAATCAATAAAGACAAAACAACTACTTTGGAGTGATGTAAAACTAACGTTTTTTATTTCTGGAGACATTTTAATCAGCGAGCGTAGTGGAGAGTAGAAAGGAAGCAGTGGAGGAAGGTGCACCTCAGCCTGTTCACTCTGTGAGCTGGCATAAGGCCTGAGACCAAGATTCAAACACTGTAAACTGAAACTGCAGCCAACGGTCTGTCTACACTGTTGTTTTGAAATCTGATGATTTTGTTCACCTCTTCCTCCTCATGTTGACCATCACTGTTATCTTCTTTCCTGTTCAGCCGGCCCTTCACGCACTCTATTGATTGTGTTAAATGGAATTTCTTTATTTACTCAGACACCCTGTGGTGACCCGGGAAAGACTGTGGAACATTACTGGAAAATTTTAGGATGACTTTAAACTACCTGACTCAAAATAAAATCCTTCACGAGCCAAAGCTGCTGTTCCTTAAAATAAAAAGCAGCAGCTGTGCATCAGCATTTGTGGACAGGCTCAGTTTGAAATATTTGCTGCAACAGAACCTGCTTAGACAAAGCCGGCCTGTTATGAATATCAAATGGTCTCCTTTTGCTTGTGTTCTGCTTGCTCACACCTCTGTGATTACAGGATGAGTTTTCAGTATTTGTTTTTCTCTGTCCATTCAGGAAGAATCTTTATTACCTCAACTTGTGACCTTTTCGTGGCAGAAACCTCTGCCTCCACATCAACAGCCATACTGGAGCAAGATGTCAATTTTGCAGCACAAACACGCACGGAATAAACTCCTCCCAACAAAACCCTGGGAATCTGCGCTGCTTGGTCTGAGTCACAAATAAATCAGATCCGGAATCAGATCTGACCCCTTCACCCTCCTCCTCCTCTTCCTACCTGCCAACATCTCCACTTGTTTTTAAAATGAGCAAAGTGACTTGTTGGATGGGTATCAAGCTGGTGTTATTGCTGTGAAGACCTTTGTCGGTTATCGCAGCGACGACTTCAGATCCTGTTGCAGGTTTTAAGCACTGAGTGGCGTGGAGGCTCTTTTCTGCTATGGATAGAACAAAAGCTATATTAAAAGAGAATAAACCATTTTTATTTAAATATGTGTCTTTTGGACTTTTATTGTCTCTGAACTGAAATTTATCTTCAAACACTATGGTCCACAGAGACCTGGTCTCTAATGTTTAGTGTAGCCAGTAACTAACTCAGTCCTTGGAGGCTACTGTACCTTATTTTTGTTTCTTACAGGACTGCACAGAGTCCTGACATGACAACTAAAATAATTGTTTATAAGAAACGCTAAGACTAATCTTGACTAACTAAATACTAAAAATCCTGATTAGAGTTTGGTTTGTTCTGGTGAGTGATGTGCAACATGAAACAGACCAGAAACCGTGTGTGTACATTTTAATAAATAAACTGGAAATTCAAGTTGTTTTCCACAACATAACACTTCTGCAACATTCGTGCGTTTATAAATCGGTGCATTCGTTTAGGTGAAACCAGGCTGCCGTTAAGGTCAGATCTAAAATATCTGCTTATCACGTGGCTAAAACCGTAAACACAGCAGAATATAATTGGGTTACATGTTGATCTTCATATCCAAGTGTTTAAAATGCACCGTGTTCGTAGAGTTCACATGTTGGCCCGGTCTTTTCATCTTTAAGTTAAAAACTCGAGGCTAGTGTCGTGATGCTGCTGTGACTTGGTTCTTCTGGTTTCTCTGTGCTGACTGACAGCTTGGCCCAAAATGAATGCCCTGACTCACATCTAAAGTTTGAAGTGTCAAACACAATAAAAGCAGCTTACAAAACACATGGCTAGCTACAGCAGATGAGTGCTACACCCATTAAAGGCACACCCACTACACCCGTTTCCTCCTTAACACGCGACTCGGTCTGGATGAGACGGTCTCAAAAAGCCCAACACAGTATTAAAAATGTTACTTTAGCACATTTTCCAATAAAGACAGACTTTTAGGGGAAATACCTACATTTGCTCTCTTGCAGAGTCATAAGAGACTGATTCCATCACCGAAAAGACTATCAGTTAAATATAAAGCCACAGCTAAAGGCCACCAACAGCGACACACACTAATTGGGGAATGTTTAGCCCGGCTGGAACTGTAACTTAAATGCAAATTTTTGTGCAAGTTATTCAATAAACGTAAGCAACCCAAAATGTTCAACCATTCCTCCGACGTTTCAAAGGAAAATTTGGTTGTTGCGCAGTGGGGTGGAGTTGGGGTCAGGGGCTCAGGCACACATCACAGTAGCATACTGATGATCAAAGACCACCAAGGACACTGTTAAGACAGTGATAAAAGAGCTGATTATCTTCTTAATAACACTGATATTTTAATTATCCCTGGTGGAAGGGCAGACCGAGTCTGCTGGCACTTGATATCTTTAAGATTCGTGGTCTCAGTTTTGAAATGTGTCCTTGGTGTCTTCTTTTTAAAATGCAAATAATCAAAGGCATAAAAACAACGCAGTCTAAAAAAGAACGTATAAAGCTAATACCAGAAACATTCAGTCTGTTTTCTCAAAGTAAAAAAAAGAAAAAACTTAAATAATTGCATAAATAAAGCATGTGATTGTGAACATTTCTGTGATTATGAGTGAGTTTACATTATAAAGTTGATTACATCATAAAGTTTTAGTACTGAGGTAATTTCATAATAGCAGTAAAGGCGACGGGGCACAGAAACTGTACTTGGCTCTGTGGAAAAGCCACACAAACATGCATTGGACACAAGTGAAATGTAGATAGAGGTGTTAGTGTGTATGTCCCTTTTGTTCATGTCATTCAAGTTTTAAGAAAACAAAATTGCTCCAATAAAGCATCAGTAATACTGGATCTCTTAAGCAAGAATCGGGTCACCACATGGTAGAATCTGAAGATCCTCCAGTTCCTCTTCTCTTTGGGTGGGATGGTCACGGTAGAAGTTGCTCCAGAGTTGAATCCTCAAGCTCATTGATGGTGACGATGTGGTCCAGATGTTGCAGGTACCGCTCCTGGTCTCGCATGAAGTGCGGGATTCTGGTTTTGGAGAGCACTGCCAGATGTCGGAGTCTCTCCACATCTTCATAAGACACCTACAAATGTCAAGGGAGAAAGGACTCATGGATTCATGCACCGTCCAAACATAAAGCACTGCTCCCACACCTTTTTCAATATGTACCCTAAAATGACTGAAAACTGGTTAGTATGTTCATGAACAACACAGGCTCAAGCCTACTATTAACTGGAAACTGGTGGAAAACCAGGATCGCTGTCCACAGTGAAGCAAGTTTTACATAGAAATTTGCAGCTGCCTACATGGACGAGCCAAATACCTACTGGGGAAATGTTTTATGGTCAGATGATACAAAGACCAAGTTATTTGCCAACAATGACGAGAGATATATTTGGAAGAGCAAAGCGAGGCTTTCAAACCTAAGAACATTGCACTAACTGGGTGGTGGTAGCATTATGCTCTGGAGCTATTTTGCTGACAGTGGTACACTGCATAAAGAGGATGATATAATGAAGGAGTAGGACCACCACCCAATTCTTGGTAAATGGCCTGTATTTGTATAGCACTTCACTAGTCCCTAAGGACCCCAAAGCGCTTTACACATCCAGTCATCCACCCATTCACACACTGGTGATGGCAAGCTACATTGTAGCCACAGCCACCCTGGGGCGCACTGACAGAGGCGAGGCTGCCGGACACTGGCGCCACCGGGTCCCCTGACCACCACCAGTAGGCAATGGGTGAAGTGTCTTGCCCAAGGACACAACGACCGAGACTGTCCAAGCCGGGGCTTGAACCGGCAATCTTCCGATTACAAGGCGAACGCCCAACTCTTGAGCCACGATCGCCCCAAGTTCAATTCTTGAACTTCACCTCAAATCTGCAGCTAAGTGATTGACTCTTGTAAACAACAGGATGTTCCACAAGACGATGATCCCAAACATGCATCAAAGCTGGTTGTTCAATGGATAAAAAGCTTACTCCATTTGGGGCAGCAATTTATCCCTGACCCTGAGTAGACACTCCACCCTATTTTAACTGAGAACCATGGCCTAAGACTTTGAACCGCTGCAGTGTGAGCTGGAGGCCACCACCTGATGAAGCCAACAGCACCACATCACCTGCAAAAAGCAGACATGAGATTCTGAAGGCACCAAAGCATCTATTTCAGGGTCGTGGGGGGCTGGAGCCCATCCTGGCTGTCTAAGGGTGAGAGGCAGGGTACACTCTGGACAGGTCGCCAGTCTGTCGCAGGGCTAACACATAGACACAGGCAACCATTCACACCTATGGGCAATTTAGAGTTACCAATTAACCTATCCCCACTTTGGACTGTGGGAGGAAGCCGGAGTACCTGGGAAAACCCACACAAATACAGGGAAGAAACATGCAAACTCCACACAGAAAGCCCCCGGCCTGATAGTGGAACTGAACTCACGACCTTCTGTGAGGCAACAGTGCTAACCACCATGCCACCGTACTGCCCAAGCCACCAAAGCAGAAACCTTCAAACACCTTGCTGTGCCTAAAGATTATGTCCATAAAAATTATGAACAGAATCAGTGACAAAGGGGAGCAATGGTTATACAGAGAACAAATGGCTCAAAGCATCAGGCCAGACACCCCATACTCCCAAAGAACCCCCCACAGGACACTCCAAGGGATGTGGGTGAATGCTTTCTCCAAGTCCACAGAACATATGTGAACTGAATGGGCAAACTGCCATGCACCCTCAAATATCCTTGAGAGGATAAAGAGTTGGTGCCTAGTTCTGCAGGGTTCCAGGCTGCTGCAAGGAGCATGGTGGTTGGTGGCTGTTGAGGTGGTTATCCCCAAAACAGATGGGGGACAACGGGAGTGAAGGGAGACCACATTCAACATAAACTCCAACTCATGTACCCAGTCCTTGAGTTTTAAATTAATTCAATACTTCTGACCAAAACTGTAGAAACCATGTGGAGGGCAGAGACAGGGCTCAACCCCATCTATGATTTAATTTAATACTTCTAAGTCTTTTTTTGTGGGTAGTCTGACTGACCTTGCCTAAAGAAGTTAACATTTTGAAGTCAATGGTCCTTCGATGCCGAAGAATCCGGAGGATCCCGTCCAGATACACCTGATCTTTGCTGAAGCAACCTAAAACAGAAATATACAAAAATAATAATCAAAGTTACAGATTACAGTTTTGAGTTCATTTTGATTTGCTCATTTAAAGGTCAGCTGACACTTCTGATTGTTCAGCTCTTTAATTTAGCGAAATTAACAGAAGAGCTTGTAAAATGATGCTTACAGGATTTAAACAGCCTGTAGGTGCTCATTGTGTCTAACTTTTCAATTACGATTATTTGTCATGTTGCACAATTAAATATTTTTTTCCAATTCAACTCAATTTTGTTTATATAGCACCAAATCACAACAGTTGCCTCAACGCACTTATATTGTAAGGTAAAGACTCAGCGTCACTCTGAGACAGGATGTTTCTCATTTTAGAGATATTCCATAAAATGGAAGAAAGCAGTCTTACATATTTGTTTGATACGCACACTTGAGAAAATATCCTGGTCAGAAAGAACTCCAAGATCCTTCACAGTGTTACTGGGGGACAAAGTAATGCTATCCAGTGTAAGCCTCATTAAAAGCACCATATTTCAGAGATTTTTTAGGACTGAGTAAAATAACAAAGAACTCCTTCTAGATTTTTCCCAGTAAAGCTTTAATGGTGGTTACAGGAAAGCTGCTGCTTGTTTAAAACTGAGGGCTGCATGGGCTTAATCTTGTCAAACTTTTTATTCATGTGTTGCTCCTAAATATGTTTCTATTGCAGGTCTCGCTTGTGTTTAACACAATGGTGCACTACAGAGCCGTGCATTTAACGAAGCATTGAAGCAAAGAATTTGGGTCGAGAATTTTTAAAACTTAAATAATTCGAATTACTCGAATCGTTGCAGCCCTACGCAGTTTTATCTGAATTTAGCAGCAAAGATGACCAAAAATTTGAGGCCATCCAGGTCTTTATGTCTTTAAGACATTCCTGCAGTTTAACTAATTGGTGTGTGTTACCTGGCTTCATGGACAGATAGAGCTGCGTGTCATCTGCATAGCAGTGAAAATGTATACTATGTCTTCTGATGATACTGCCTAAGGGAAGCATGTATAATGTAAACAGAATTGGTCCTAGCACTGAACCCTGTGGAACTCCATAATTGACCTCAGTGTGTGAAGAGGACTCTCCATTTACATGCACAAACTGGAGTCGATTAGATAGATATGATACAAACCACTGCAGCGCAGTACCTGTAATATAGTCCCAATTCAAAAGTTTAAGACCACTTGAAAAATGTAGAAAAAACATAGAAATAAAAACTCATATTTTGCATGTTTAGGTCTTAACAAGGTTCCAAGTAGAGCTTCAACATGCAACAAAAAGAAATGGGAGAGAGACAAAACATTGTTTTGAGCATGCAGTTTATTGAAAACCATGCTTAAACTAAAACAGGCTGTTTTACAGCTGATCAAGGTTTAGGAGCACACCTCCAAAAAACCCTGTAAACTCCCCCAAAACAGAAATCAGTGATGGGTTGCTCCACCATTATTGTTGATCGTTCCAAAAATTCATTGCGGCATGCTTGATGTAAGCATTTCCATGAGGTGAGTGGGAACATTTCTCCAAGTGGTGCAGACGGCCACACCAAGGGCATCTACTGTCTGGAACTGGAGAACAAAGGTTCTCAGTTGGATTTAGATCAGGGGAACACGCGGGATGGTCCAAAAGAGTGATGTTATTCTCCTGGAAGAAGTTGTCCTGGTGAAAAACCCAGTGGTTACCACACAGACGAGGGCCCTCAGCCATGAGGGACGCTCTCTACAACATCTGGACTCAGCCAGCAGCCGTTTGACGCCCCTGCACCTCCTGAAGCTCCATTTTTCCACTGAAGGAAAAAGCACCCCAGACCATTATGGCGCCCCCTCCACTGTGGTGCGTAGAAAACATCTCTCAGAAAGTTCCTCCAAAAATTTTAAGAACTTTATAAAGGAGCCTGTGGTCCAACACATCTTTAGAGTTGAAAATACTTAAATAATAAAATCTTCTTCGCCAGGTTAGTAGCACTGTTTGCTATAGCAGATTTGCTGCAAAGGCAGAGACCACCCTCACTAAGGTCTGATGCATACCCACTTAATTTGGTCTAGAAGCAGGCCTACAATATGACAGAAGATGCTCAGTTCAGAAAAAAGCTTCAAGGGTTATTCCAAGTAGGCTTGGTGGCAGGGCTGGACTGGCCATCGGGCATACCGGGCATTTGACCAGTGGGCCGCTCGTGATTTTTCGTTTTTATGGGCCGATGGGGTTTTATTTCTTTTCTTTTTTTAACGGTATAAATGAATGGTGGTGGATTGGCCAGTTGGTCATGATCGACTCTGGGCTGGACCAATTACAGCCGAGGAGGTCGAACTTTAAAGTTGAGGTGAAAAGGAACGCGATTTGTCCCGTGCTACTTCAGCTAGAAAGTTGCTAATTCAATCATGAAACTGATCAATAATCAGCTGATCGGCTTTTCTCTGCGCCAGCGGAGGTCGCGCTAAACAACAGCAGCACGTTTAAGCTTGATCAGCTGTTGTTATAATTTATTTAATATTAATTTCTAGTATCAGCTGATGTTTGCTGGAGCCACAGCTGTAAAGCTGCTGGTCATGATGTCGGTTTGGTTATCTGGTGAGAGGGAAACATGAAGATGAAACCAGGAGATGTCCTTACTGAATCATCAGAGCTGAACAGGTGGTGGAGAAACAGGTTTACCTTTTAGGTGACATGAATGAGTTGAAGGGAAGTTATGAACTGTTTCTGAGAGACAAATAACACCAGGATCCTTTTCTAAGTAGCTGACAGCTGGTAACTGTGCAGGGGCGGGTCTAGCAAAGCTTTGCCAGGGGGCCATGTAGGGCATTAACAGGGAGAGGGGGCACAAAGAAATACTTTTCTTTCTTATTCTCATTTAAAATGTCTCGCTTTTATTAAATAATTATCTGAATCTTACAACCAAAGTTTTCATCTGATGTAAAATGTATAGAAATCCATTATTGTATTCAGTAAATATTAAGTCTAGTATATATCCTAGTAAGTTATAGTATTCTTTCCTTTGTTAAGGTACCATCTGTGCAGTCTGCAATTCTGTTGAAGAAAGATGTTGAATCTATTTAATTACTGGAGAAAAATAATAGATTTCTGTGCATTTTTTTTTTTTTATACGTGCATTAAATTAAAATTGGTTTTGTCAATTAATCGTCTTAAGGCAGAGGGTGGGGGACTGGTTCCCTATTTTTTTTCTTTTCTTTTTTTGCTGGGAGTTGGCATATGTAATTATAAATTAGGTTGTTTTATATTTTTGCTAAGTACTGTTTAGAATACCACAATAGGGAGGATGGTGTAGGTTTAAGTTTATTGTAAAGGCTTTATGGCTTTTCCTACAATACCATGGTGGGCTGGTCACTAGTCAAAATGCCCGGGCTGATTTTTTGTCCCAGTCCAGCCCTGCTTGGTGGTTAGCACTGTTGCCTCACAGCAAGAAGATCCTGAGTTCAATCCCACCATCAGGCCAGCATCTTTCTGTGTGGAGTTTGCATGTTCTCCCCGTGTTTGCGTGGGTTCTCCCCTGGTGCCCCGGTTTCCTCCCACAGTCCAAAGACATGCAGTTAGTGCGGATAGGTTAATTGCCCATAGGTGTGAATGTGAGTGTGATTGGTTGTCTGTGTGTTAGTCCTGTGACAGACTGGCGACCTGTCCAGGGTGTACCCCGCCTCTCCCTAAGACAGCTGGGATAAGCTCCACCCCCCCACGACCCTGAAAAGGATAAGAGGAAGCAAATGGATGGATGGCTGTCAAGGAGTTAAGACTATTATGGGATATTACGTTTTCAGAAATAGGATTTTAATAATATCTACATATTAGCCAATTTGCACATATTTCCAAAATGTAAATGTGAACAATCTGAACATTCAAGTTGAGGTTTTCATAATTCTCATTTTATCATTTATCTCTACTGAAAAAGAAAACTGATATTAATGAAACCAAAAAACCACCACCACAGTCCACAGAGGGATGTTGTATTTGAGTGCTACACTGACACTTGACAGCTCATTACTAGTGCTGTCAGCGTTAGTCTCGTTAAAATGACGTTAACGCCACAACCGCATTAACAAGCTAACCTCGCTAACGCGTTGACGCCGTGCAGCCCCAGGCACGGGGCGACTCGCTAACGGAGATTTGCCGTGTTAATGCGGTTATGGCGTTAGCGTCATTTTAACGAGAGTAATGCTGATCAAGAATGTAGGATGTACTGTTTGTCCGTGATTTGAAGAGCCCAACGCGTGTTTCCCGACACAGGGAAAACCAATTCTGCAGGGGAGACCTACCTCGGCACTTGTGCAGGTGAAACCAAAGGGAAGATTTGCTTCACCATATTTTCTAGTCTTTGGTCTGGAATGAAGTTGGTTTGGAAACGTATTTGGCGATGCTTCATCTCCTGCTTTGCGTTTGTGTGGGCGCCCCGTGCTAGCAGTGTCCAAGCGTTTTGGTTTTTTTTCCCTTTTCATACCGCGCCCCCCCTGCAATGGCTCTGCGAGCCCCACACTCTGAGTTAATCCAAAATGCTGCAGCAAGAGTCCTGACAGGGACTAGAAAGAGAGAGCAGATTTCTCCTGTGCTGTCTCATCAGTCCACAGAGTATTTTCCCAAAAGTCTCGGGGATCATCAGAATGTTATCTGGCAGCTTTAGACATGGCTTTATAACCTTCTATATCCGGGCTTTTTAGTGAACAGGTGTGGCGATAATCAGGCCTGGGTGTGGCTGGGGAAACTGAACTCGTAAATGCTTCCAAAGATGCGATACGCCACAGTTACTTGATGTTGTAATTTGTGTTTACTTGTGTTATCTTTGTCTAATATTTAAATTTGTTTGATCATCTGAAACATTTCAATATGACAAACATCATGAAAACACGTTGTTAAAAGATTATTGAACATAATGTGATCAGCTACATGAAATTTATCATTCATTTATCATTAAGCACATGTCTACGTGACTTTTCACCTAGTAACTTGTGTGATGAACTTATTCAGCTACTAACCGCTTCCTGTTTTCAGAGAACATTTAGATATGGAGAAGAGAAACCTCAGCTCTTTTTACAAGAACATACAGATGTAGAAAAGGGAAAAACCCGCTGCTCTGAGTGACGTTGTTATCTTTGTAACACACACACACACACACAGAACAATCTTGTATAAATAAAGGACGGACAGTCGTGGGGTGCAGGTCATGCGTTCCATGGCTGCCCTCGCAAGTGAAAGAAACCTGCAGTGTTTGTGTTTTCTAACTCAGGGGTCTCGGCTGAAGAACGACGAGGTGATTTAAAGAAATCCCCTGCCATTTAAATTGGTCCTTCGAGCTTATCGATGGAAACAACAGACACGTTTCTGTGACTCCAATCCAAGGTCTGACTGCTGCATCCTGACGTCGTGGGAAGCCAGCACCGAAGTCTGTCGACAGCCCTCTCCAAGTAGAGGTGAAAGACCTGGGACGTAAGAAAAATTCGGGTCCAGGCCGGTGGTTTAGTTCTGGTCCACGACGCTGGGATGCAGCCAGACGAGTTGACAACCAATCACAGTTTTTCACTGGGATCATTTTTTGGATTACAGGCTTTATGTTTGGGTGTTCATATTATTATATTAAAGGTTATTTTAGACTTTTTCCCCACTCAGGAGAGACTCATTATAGAAGAAAAAAAAGCCTAAATAGTCAAAGTTAATCACTGCATGAAATCCTAACCCGATACTGTTACGTTTCATTGCATTCAATCTTATAGGTTTTGCCTAGAAAAATGCCAAGTCTATTAATTTTGCATGTTTTTTTGTGTGTTTGTGCGTGCACGCTCACCGGGCTGCGAGGTGTCCGTCTGTCCCCTCTTGGCTCGCAGGCAGTACTCCCAGCGGACGTCCGGGTCCTGGACGAACCGTGCTATGTGACTGAAGAGCTGGCTGAAGCTCATGCTGGTGGCGTGGTACACTGTGTAGTAGAGCAGAGCCGCGCGCCACAGGTAGGGCTGTTTCCGTAGCAGCACGCTGTGCAGGCTGGCCAGGCCCTCCTCTGTGGGATTAGCTGGTTTAAGTCCAAACTGCTTCCTGCCTTCGGCAGTGGCCCATGGCTGCACGCTGTTGTTCACACCTCGCAGATAATGTGTGCCTGAGAGGAAGAAAAGCGGCTGCAGTCACTTCGCTGCCCCTCCATGCCGTCTGCACATGCTTCACACTGTAGTTTGATAAAACACATATCTAAAAACCACTCTGTCACCTTTCAGACGCACCACTGTGGTTTGACCCAAATGCTATCAGCATGCTAACTGGCATACAGTAACAGTGATTTTTTTAGCCCAGGGCTGATGAGGGCATTATACTGAACTCTCGCGCAGATTAATTTGTAATCTGACAAAAATCTGGTTCTTTCAGGAATCAGCACGAAGGTGCAGACCGGTGACAAGAACAGATTCTCATAACAGCAGGAAATCTCTGAACACACATGAGTGGGTTTGGAGCAGGCACACTGTAACTCCCAATATCGCAGGCTCCATCAATTCAAACTTTATTTGATGTAGAGAACATACAACTTTATTAACAATCAGATCCTCAGCAGTCTGCTGCAGTGCCATGTGCACACTTGTATACAGATATATCAATTTAACAAAGCACTCATGGATTTAGGTTTTTTTCTTTATTAAGTCTGAGATCTACTCATTTCTGCAAAATCCCAAATTAAATTCAGTGACTGTCAAACAGTTTCGCTTGATGAGTCAGAAATGAAATGCGTTACTTGTTTGGCTTTGGAAATCCACATATAATCAGTTTGGTTTTATTTGTATTTAGTGCCAAATAACAACAAAAGTCACCTCCAGAAATGGTAGTTAATTAAATGTTTTACTCTTCTATGATTAATGTTTAACAGCAGTTACTGATTCACTGAGTTTATAAACCAGCAGCCCTGACAGGCGGCTATGTCTCTCTCTCTCTCTCTCAATTAATGCTGTAAACGAGCGAGGGAGAAAGTAAACAGAGGACAGCAAGGCCAATCGGCACTAATCTACAGTAGTTTGGTGTAAAAGTGAAAATTAGCACCTGTATGTCAGCTTTGACCCTTATTGTGACACACCATGAAGCTATATTTTAGCATGCTAATACACAACATCAAAGAAACAAAGGAGGCAAAATACATTCAAGTTTAGCAACTGACTGCTGATTCAACCACAGACGTTTATTAAAGTATAGCCAGCTTGACACCATTTGTCAGTTTGCTGTCTACCATTCTGATACCGCCAGGCTAACTGTATGAAAACGCAGCAAAATAAAACGATACGACCGAGACAAAAACTTGTGGTATTTTGTAAATATAATAATAAACACGAATTCACTGTGTAACTGTGTAACTTTATTAGCAGCGTCCTCCTGACAACAACACTGAGAGTAACATCCTCCTCTCTGCCCCTTAATGCTCTCCGGTCGCTATGGTAACGCATAAATATTTCTTTCAAAATAAGACGCACAGCTACAACACGGGAAAGACCCAGGGAAACCGAGTTAACAATAAAAACCATGAAAAGTTTGAAAACCATAAATTTCACACCCGAGCCTCAACTCTCACGGACCGGTACCAAACGACTCAGAGACCCGGTACTGTTCCATGGCCCGGGGTTTGGGGACCACTGTTATAAACCATAAATGATGTCAGCCATATTAACAATAACAATAATAATAATCAATTACCTCTTTGTGTCACAACTGCTATGGGGAATAGAAACCATGTGGAAAGACTCCTACCAAGCTTACGTATTAATATCTGCTCACCGATCTCATGTCTCAGCATTCCCTCCAGCCAGTGCTGTCGAGCCCCAGATAGGTTAATGGTCAGAGTAGGACGACAGCTTTCCACCACCATCACAGCTTGAGACAGCAGCTCTTCAGATAGACGCACAACAACCTGGAGACACAAACACGCACACAAAATCATCAGATTTTGCTCATCGGCTCCTTTGTGGAAAGTCATTCAGCTAAATCAGTCACAGGGTTCAAGTAATACTGTAGATATAGGTTTACTGTTAGCTTGTCACGTCTGTCTCACCAAAAACACTTCTGGGGGCGTTTGTTTGCTTTTTTAGCATTTTGATCAATCACCATCAAGCTTTGTTATAAGCTTACATAATTAAACTAAAGCCAATGGACACAATATAGTCTTTCCTGCAGAGATATACTGAAATCTGGCTACTGCACTCACCTCCCCCACACAGCCCTCTTTCTGCAGGTATTTGCGCACAGCAGCCCACACCTGACTTTTAGGCAGAACACTGCCACCAGTCACCTCCTCAAAATTCTCATAGGAGCCAAACTTCCTCAGGACGCACTCCATGATCCCAACTGCCTGCAGTTAAACACATCATCATCATCATTATCATCATCCTCATGACCTCATGAGCTCAGAGCTGACTGTTAGACTGGTTGAATGTGACACACCTGTTCAAGAAAGAGACCTGAGCCTTCTCTGTACTTGTCCAGCACGCTCCTGGGCTCAGGCTGCGCATACTCAAACTGAGGCTCATACTTGTAGTCAGACTGGAAGAAAGCGAGCTTCTCCTGCTCCAAGTTTAGAGGTCTGAGGGCAACGAGCAGGCAGGGCCTGGTGGCTGTAGGGAGTGTTGAACCACCCACTCCTTTAGCAATATGAGGGAGGGAGGTGGCCGGTCGCATTTGCCCCTTACTGCCCCGCAGCCCCAGGGAGTAGTTCACGGAGCAGGTGCTTTCACTACGCCGCATCCAGCCACTCGCCCCCAGGCTGGGGCTGGTCAAGCTACGAGCCGGGGGGGAGGGGGCAGCCGTACCACTGCGCCAAGGAGGCTGTAGGATCCTCCGGTCCACCATCTGCTCCTGAGACCCTCTCATGCGCTGGGATGTCACCTCCAGGCTGAGGGGCCTCCGGAGTGGCGTTCTGGATGCAGTCCCACATTTTGATGACGATGATGTTGATGATCTTCTCTGTACTACCTGGCTGCTGCAGCTCGTCGGGGCTGCGAGCCCGTTGTGTGACACCGTCTCCTTTTTTGTGACGCCGCACCTTTTAACAGTTTTGAGTGGATCTTCTCGAGCGTCTGTTTTCAACAGGTCCCCAGCGCTTCTTTCACCCTCAACCCGATCCATGAAGACTGCGCCCAAGTCCAACACCATCACCACAGCAGCTCCTCAGACTGCACCTCGCTCAGCCCCGCGCTGCTGTAACAATAGCAAGATTAATGCACACCACTCATTTAATTAGACTTATTATTCTTATTATAGACAAGCATATAATAAAGCCTATATACGGACATATAAATCCATATATATGAAAAAAATAATATCTGGAAACATGAAATGAAATTTAAAAAAAAACACCTAAATTCCCAATTTTATTACTAAGAGCCAATAAACCAACCACTCAAAAAAATCACAGGGCTGCAAAACAACATCATCATATGTATCTAAACTCCTTTATAAACAAATGTAATGAAGGTTTCCAGCTTCTTCATTAAGACTGATCAATGAGTGAGTGTACCACTGTGTGCTGGGTGTGAAAGGACAGGAAAATGGGGCTGTGAGAGTTGATCAAATGAGTGGCAGCAGATGATATCCGTGCACACACCAAAAATAAAAACAGAAAACGGAGGTGAAAACGGCAGAGCTCAGCTCCTGCGACAATAAAACTTGTGATAGAGCTTCTCCGTGGAGTTAGCTGCCATTAGAGTTTTACAGTAACGTTTCTTATTGGAGGAAGACAAATACAAAAAATCAGTTCCCTGCAAGCCTTTAACTACCCAAACAAATAAAAAGAAGTCAAACACTAACCAAGCGGCGAGACTTCTGCGGAGGATGTGGAAATTTTAGCCTTTCCGTCCGCTCATCCCGGCGGCAGCTCCACGCAGCCGGGGCGGAGCTCTCTTCAGTCGGTGTGATAACAATAATAAGCGGATAGCGGTTCAGTGAGGAGCGGGGCCTGAGGCGGCTGCCTGGGCCGGCCAGGAAGCGGCGGTTGAGTTGGAAGATTTGACGCGTCACGCAGTGCACGCCGTCCATGACGCTCTCCTGCGTCATTACGTACAAAGCGGAGAGGACGGGAACCTGATGGAATCCACTGACAGCTATAAAACTACCTCAACTATCACAACTAAGCACCATTAGCATTAGCCATGAGCTACATAGCGAAAGCTCTCTTCACACAGAATAATAACGGTATTCAGTTTAAAAACAATAACAACGAAGAATAAGTAAAAATAAAACAAGCAAAAACAAAGCTACTTATCCATAGACTGTATATGAAAGATGGTGACAGGCACTGTGACCTCACAAATTAGTTAGTAAAGTCCTTCGAAAAGATAATGTAAGGAAAACTGCCACTTTCCAAGACTTCCAGGGGCTCTGTGGAGGTGTAGCTTTTTGTTTTGGAAGTTTGCTCCACATTGGATTGGAGGCATCCTAAGATGTTACTCTGAGGGGGAGATTCATCGAGGCACTGAGAGAAAACTAAACTATATGTAATTTTTGACAAGTAAATACTGGAGTTTGTCTAGAATCTACTATATCTAATATATTGGAGAAATTAACACAACAGGAGGATTATATCAATTACTGCTATAGCCACTACTGAATGGATTTAAACACAGCCCAACAGGCCATCCCAAAGCCATTCAAACAAAAGACTTTTAGGAAGCACCTAATTAATCAGATTAAAATCAGAGAAAATATATACTCGTCCTATAAAAAAGCAAAAACAGCAAGAATTTGATAATAAATTTGAGGAAAAATCAGTTGTCACACTCTTATTCCAGAGAAGAATCTTAATCAGAATACTTTAAAGTAAGTAAGTAAATAAGTAAAATGTGATTTATATAACACCTTTCAAGATAAAAATCACAAAGTGCTTCACAGAAGCTAAAACATAAAAATGAAAATCAACCAAAAGCAAGTTTAAAAAGATGAGTTTTTAGCTGTTTTTTTAAAAAGCGACCACTGAGTCCACAGATCTCAGGCTCAAAGGGAGAGAGTTCCACAGTCTGGGGGCCACAGTTACCAAAGCTCTGTCGCCTTTCGTTTTCAGCCTCGTGTGTTGGACAGCCAGCAAGCCCTGATCACATGACCTCAGGGACCTGCTGGGAATGTATGGATGTAAAAGTTCACTGATATATGTTGATGCTTGTCCATGCAGAGCCCTGAAAGTCAAGGTCAAAACCTTTAAGTGGATTCTGAATTTAATAGGGAGCCTGTGCAGCTGAATCAGCAGGGGTGTGACACGGGAGCACTTGGAGGACTTGGTCAGAAGCTTTGCTGCAGCGTTCTGAACAACTTGCAGATGCTCCAAAGAGGCTTTACATAAACAAGTAAATAAAGAATTACAATAATCCAGACGAGATGAAACAAATGCATCAATGACAATTTCTATTTCGGAGCGTGATACAATGGAACTCAGCTTAGCGATGTTTCTCAAGTGATAAAAACAGGAGCAGACCAGAGATTTAACATGAGCGTCCAAAGTCAATAGTAACACCAGGTTTACTATCCCCTAAGTTCCCTAAGTAAGGTTACACAAGCTCCAAGACATTAAGAACAGTAACGGACCGAACTAATTTAAATTAAGCAAATATATTACAAAGTTACAAAATGTAAGAAATAGCTTTAATATATACAAATAGCTCAATTATGAATATCCAGAATATTACAGAAATTAATCATAAATGATGGTCATTTTTTTCTAAACTGTAAAACTTTGTTATTTGTTTTTATTTATTTATTTTTATAAGATGGTGATGCGTATGGACACATGAGGCAGCACAGCGCTTCCAACTACTGTGCATCTTTTTTTGTGCTTTTAATTCTTTTTCGTTGCGTCTTCCTGCAAAGCTTTGATCAGCAAGCGACGCAGACAGCGGTGTTGTCTGCTGATTGTTGCTGAATCCTGGCTCCATCCAAACATCCCTGATGCCTCAGTGGAGTTAGCAGGACTCCAAAAGTCTCTGTAAGGCAAGGGTGGCCAACTCGCCGGTGTCCTGGAGTCCTGCAGGTTTTAGATGTGTCCTTGGTCCAACACAGCTGATTTAAATGGCTAAATTACCTCCTCAACATGTCTTGAAGTTCTCCAGAAGCCTGGTAATGAAATAATTCAGGTGATTCAGGTGTGTTGACCCAGGGTGAGATCTAAAACCTGCAGGACACCGGCCCTTGAGGAATGGAGTTGCTCACCCCTGCCATAAGGAAAACGGTGGTGGGCTCTGTGCTTATGTGCTTCAGGACAGGTCTAGAATTATAGACAGTCACTGCTCACAGACATAAAGGCCACCAGATCTAGAGGCCACGTCCATTAGTAAACAGCAGAGAGAGCACCTGGAGGTAGTCCATATTATTGCTGGGGACTCCCCAAATTCCACCATGTTCTATCAGGGGGGACAGGACACTGGACCATGTGCAACATCAAACAGACCTACAGAGCAACCCCCCTCCCCCACCTGAGACAATATGACCACCTCACCTGCTCCTCATCCCTCCCTACCCTAAGGAAGGAAACAAACCCCTCCAGATGATGCTATCCTCCAGCTACAGGACTGCTTTGATCCGACAGACTGGTCCATCTTTGAACAGCAGGACCTGGAGACCTTCCCTCTTTTTCTACAATAAGCACTGAAAGAGAATGTGATGGTTACTAAAACCATCCAGGTGTTTTCTAACCAAAAACCTTGGATGACGAGTGAAATACAGGCTGTGACCAAAACACGTAACTCAACCTTCATGCTGAGGGACAATTCCCTGTAGAGCACTGCCAGAGCCAACCTGAGGAGGGGGATCAAACAGGCCAGTGAGGCCTACAGGAGGAGGATAGAGGGCTTACTCACTGACAACAACCCCCGCCAGGTGTGGAGAAGCATCTAAGCCCTGACCAACTACAAAGGACAGAGCCCCCAACACCCGACAGCAGCCTCAAACTCGCAGAGGAGCTAAACACCTTTGCTCGGTTTAATACCACTTCTCCACTGCACCCCCCTTCCCCCCATATCCGCATTCCCTTCACCCAGGTCACCCCACCTCTTTCTCCAGGAACTTGAGGTCAGGAGGAGACTGAGAGTGATGAATCCCAGGAGAGCTGCCGGCCCCAACGGCATCCCAGGGGTTGTGGTTTAACCCTGCGCAACCAACTGGCAGGGATCTTCACAAGGCTGTTCAGCCTCTCCCTGACTCATACCACCATTCCCACCTGTCTAAAGGCCCCTGCCATCATTCCTATCCCCCAAAAGACTGATATAGATAGCCTCAATGACTACAGACCTATAGCCCTCATGGCATAAAGTTTCTCGAGTGAAGAGTGTAGAATGCACTCCACACACACACAGTTTGATGCAGAGAGATGTCACGTTTATTTCTGACCTTTTGTGCAACAGTTCACAGTCTGGTCAGCACCGGTCTCAGCTTTTTCAAGCACACCTTCTCTCGTCTCCCGCCTCACTAAAAAAGGGGAAAGAAGACTGTCATCAGTCCAAACGCCACCAGCTGTGTTCTCACCTGCCTCCCCAGCACTGCCTCGTTGAGCTCACTGCACCACTCCTCCCCTGCAGCCGAGCCAGAGACCACACCTCTGCCACAAAGAGTTTCTCAGTAGACAGTCTCTGATGTGTCTCAGCATATCAGAGACCACGCTCCTCCCTCGACCTCCACCAGTTTGATTAGAGAGCAAATCGGTCCCCGGAGGATGCCATGGCCATCACCCTTCACAGAGCGCTGAGCCATCTGGAGAACAGGATGTTCTACGTGAGGATGCTCTTCGTAGACTACGGCTCAGTGTTCAACATCATAATCCAAGATATCCTCCCCACCAGACTGGACCACCTTCAGATCCCCCCTTCCACCTGATCCTGGATCGAAGACTTCCTAACCAACTTGCCTCAATCAGTCCCCCCACCTCTCCCCCCACTGTCACTCAGCACCGGATGCTCACAGGACTGCGTTTGCAGTGCCCTACTGTACGCCCCCCTTACACCCCCGTTACGCCCCCCGGTACACCATCCCACCCAACGAAGGTGATCATCAAGTATGCCGGTGACACCACGTTGGTTTGGCTTATCTCTGATGGAGCTTAGACAGTGTATGAGGTAGAGAATTTGAAAATAACCTGAAGCCGAACGTCTTTAAAACAAAGAACTCATCATGGACTTCAAAAGACACAGACTGGTCCACTCCCTTCTCTTTATAAAAAGAGAGCGGATGGAATCTATTTCCACCTTCAGGTTTCTGGCCAACCAGATATAACCACCGATATCACCGGGATCCACAACACCATTGGCCGGTTAAAGAAGGCCCAAAAGTGGCTGCACTTCCTCTGAGTCCTGAGGAAGAATAATGTGGGCTGGAAACTGCTGCTGGCCTTCTACCGCTCCTCAGTGGAGCTGAGTTTGGTATGCAGGGGCCACTACTGAGAACAGGAAGGCTGAACTGAATTGAATTTAATTGAATTAAAAGCATTTATTGTCATTATATACAGTATAACGAGATTTAAAACAGCTCCATAAAAGTGCACATGTGCTTAGCACATTATAAAAAAACCTATACAATAACATAACTATACACAAGATATAAATACATAATATAAATACACAGCACCGGGTGACACAGACAGACAGCCAGAGATTGATGACACAGTCAGTGCAGATATTTCAGTGTAAATTACTTTTGTGGAAGTTTTGACTTGAGTATGGTGATAGCATTGGGAAAGAAGCTATCCCTGAGTCTCTTTGTTCTGGCCAGAGGGCAGTAGGTTAAAAATATGGTAGCCAGGGTGGGTAGAATAGAATAGAATAGAATAATCCTTTAATTGTCCCACAAGGGGAAATTTGGTTGTAAGAGCAGCAAGAAAAACACATATACAAACAAACAGGACACAGAACAGAAACATACACAGTTTTTTTTTTTAACATATTTACATCAAGGACAATAGTTACCAAAATCAGAGTACTGTACAGTTATTAAAATGAAATAAAATTAAATACAGATAAGAAGAAAACCCTGGTTATAGTGTGAATCCGTTGATTAAACAGTGCAAGTTACAGCGCTGATCTAAACATCTGTTTGTTGGGAGCAGTTTTGATTGTACAGTCTGACAGCTGCAGGGAGGAAGGAACAGTGGAAACGCTCCTTCATGCATCGAGGATGCAGCAGTCTGGCACTGAAGCAGCTCTGCAGTTCAGCAACATTTACATGCATGGGGTGGGAGACTCTGTGTCACGGTCTGCAGGAGGCAGACTGAATGGAGAATGAGTGGAGGACCAGAGTGCGGACACTGACGAGGAGACGGAATTAACTTTAACGAAAAACAAGCCTTCATTTGGGGCTGATACTTGAGCATACAAAAATAAAGCAAACAGGCTGAGACCAAACTAAGAAAACTATGAATAAACCATGACAACCTTGGTTCCATCAGGAGCATTTGATTGGAATATCTAAGTGCCTTATTAGGGATGTACAAATGAAGGAGTTCGCATAGATAGCTGGGAGCCAAATTATTTAAAATTTTAAAGGTAAGCAAAAGAATTTTGAAATTGATATGATAATCAACAGGCAGCCAGTGTAGGTTGGCTAAAACTGGTGTCATGTGGGCATAATTTCTAGTACCAGTTAAGAGACGCACAGCTGCGTTTTGAACTAACTGGAGCCGGTGAATAGAGGAAGATGGGAGGCCCGAGTAGAGAGAATTACAGTAGTCTAATCTGGAAGTGATAAGAGCGTGAATGAGCTTTTCAAGGTCCTTCAAAGGGAGATATGGCTTTCCTTTAGATATCTGACGCAGCTGGTAGAAACTGTTTTTCACCACAGAGGAGATCGGTTTCTCGAGTTTAAAAGAGCTGTCCAGGAAAACGCCGAGGTTTCTAACAGTGAGTGAGAGATGGCTAGCAAGGGGCCCTAAAGTATCAGTTAGTTGTTCCAGCAGGGTGTGACTATCAAAAACTATAACGTCTGTCCTCTCCTCGTTCAGTGTGAGAGAGTTGCGTGATAACCAAGTTCTGACCTCATTTAGACAGTCAAATAGGGGTTGCAGAGAAGTAGAGACATCCGATGTCTTCCCTTCCCTGATCTTCTATTTCAGCTTCTTCTGGACAACTCTCAGCTCCTGTTTGTCTCCAGATCTAAAGACTCTCTTCTTGTCCTTGAGGAGAGCCTTAATTTCAGGATTTATCCATGGCTTGTTGTTAGAAAAACACAGTACCTTTATGATGGTACGGCGTTGTCCACACAGAAGTTCATGTAATCCGTAATGCAATTTGTGATACTGTTGAGGTCATCCTCCAAAGGGCTGCAGAGGTTGTCCCACACAGTTGAATGGAAACAGTCCCTCAGGGCCTAAGAAAACTATGAATAAACTATGACAAGACTAGAGAGACTATGAAAGTTTTGAACGCTGATAGTGCTATGAAACATGAAGGGACACTATGAAGTCTAAAACTAGACATGGGGAAGGGAACACAGATGACACCACACTGAACACAGGAAGACGGAGGGCTTAAATACACACACGAGGTGATCAGGGGAAGTGGAGACACATGAGGAAACAGCTGACTGGAATGAATATAATGACGCCACAGTGGAAGTGAAAACTAAGTACATAGAGCATGGGGACAAGACTTCCAAAATAAACAGGAAACATTACGAGACGCAGACATGAATTTAACGAGCACCACAGAGACATAAAACATGACAGGTAGACATGAAGCAGGGAGACTTAGAACAGGGGAGAAGACAAAAGGATCTACAAAGCAAAGGACTAACACAGCAATCTAGGCATTGTAGCACTTAATATGGTGAATTAAACTGAAACTAGAACACAAATGGAAAACAACATACAACAAAACTCAAACACTGGGTCACACGACCCAGTACTGTGACATCCTGTCCATCACAGTTGTTATTTTGGCCAGAGTCCTTCTGTCTCCCACCACCTGCACTGGATCCAGGGTGCATCCCAGAACAGAGCTGGCCTTCCTGATGAGTTTATCCAACCTCTTCCTCTCAGCTGCCGATAAACCGCTGCTCCAACATACAACAGTGTAAAAAATGACAGATGCCACCACAGAGTCATAGAAGGTCTTTAAAAGCGCTCCCTGGACTCCAAATGACCTCAGCCGCCTCAGCAGGTAGAGTCTGCTCTGACCCTTCCTGTAAAGAGCATCAGTGTTGTGGCTCCAGTCCAGTTTATTATTCAAGTGAACACCCAGGTACCTATAAGAGTCCACTATCTCAATGTCCACTCCCTGGATGTTCACCGGTGTCAGTGTGGTGGGTCTGTGTCTCCGTAAGTGCACCACCAACTCCTTGATTTTCCCAGCGTTGATCAGCAGGTGGTTCTGCTGGCACCAGTCTACAAAGTCCAGAGTCCACTGTCTGTACTCTGAGTCGTCCTCACCTGTGATGAGGCCGACTATGGCAGAGTCGTCAGAGAACTTCTGTAGGTGGCAGCGTGGGGAGTTGATGGAGAAGTCTGCAGTGTAGAGGGTGAAGAGGAACGGTGCCAGCACAGTTCCCTGTGGGGCCCCCGTACTGCAGACCAGTGTATCAGAGACACAGCCCTGTGACCTCACATACTGTGGGCGTCCTGTGACAGTATCCACTGGGACACGTGGTGGTCCACTCCCGATAGCTCCAGCTTGTCCCTCAGAAGTCGTGGCTGGATGGTGTTGAAAGCACTGTAGAAATCAAAGAACATGATCCTCACAGATGGATCTACACATGGGCCAGCACAGGACCACCAGTGTGTCTGCAACTTGGCCTTGTGCTGGCCCATGTGTGGGCCACCTCTGGCAACCCTGATCTGGGCCACCAAAGGGCCGTCATTCTTTGCGGTATGTGGGTCATGTGCAAGCACATTGTGTGGGCCAGATCCTGGCCATACCAATTTTGCTATGTGGGTATCCTAGAATTCCACACAGTTCATCTGCGCAGCACCTCAGGAGCCTGGAGCTGATGCCATCTGGACCTGCAGCCTTCCGCACCTTGATCTTGCAAAGCTCATTCCTCACTTGAAGTGCAGCGATAGAAAGAGGGAATTTTGGGGGAGGGGGTGTGTATATAGAGATTGACAGACCACGTGACTTTCGCGCATTGCATGCCGGGAACCCGTGGCAAAACAATCAAAGTACCGCATCAAATGCAAGCATTTGCGGCACCGCAAAACGTTCATTCGCCGTTTTCAATACCTTCTTGCTTTTTCTTTGCCCCCCAAAAGAGGAATGTACAAAACGAAGGAGAACAATGCCGGACCGTACAAAGACAGACTCGACGAAAAGGCAAAGAAAAGATACGAGGAAAAAAATCAAAGGAGTGAAAGGGTCAGACCCTTAGGAGCACACAGAGTGGACAAAAGACGTTAGCGTGCTGCCCACTTTCACCACACTCAGATTTATAATTATATGGTTCTTGGAGTGAGTGCATACACTCATGAAGTTTTTAGTAACTTCAGGTCACTGCAACAAGCCCAGGTACAGTTTACCAACGGATGGGTACTGGACCTTGAAATGCACCGTGTAGAATGAAAGACCATCGTACGAACAAAGGTAAGTTTACCAGTCTCACAAATCGTCTTCATAAATACACATTCGTTAACCGTTTATTAATAGGACCTTTGAGCTCAACGGTAATTAATTAGTAGTGGAAATAATTTCTGGTACGCATTACAGAAATGTAGCAGTGACAATAATATTGTATGTTGTAATCTCACTGGGCAATTAGTGATACAAAACACACGTTTTACCCTGTGAATAAAAGTATATGTTTTTGTCTGAAGGGCCTCTTCAGTCTCTGCCGACCATTTCCTAACTGTGCGTTTCACAACTGTGTACTAGAGGTTTATACACAGGCTGGAGATGGAGATGTAACGTAGTTACATGCGGCTGTCTTCTTGTTTGATGATAGATACTCCCTTCACCCTGGCCGAAAAGGCTAAAATGACCAAAGAAAAAGTGGACGAAATTCATACCACAGTGACAAAATTTATAGTCAAAGCTCTCCATCCATTTTCAACGGTGAAGTCACCATCATTCAGGTGAAAAATGTTGTATTACTCTGACATTAAAAAAATAGTATCTTATAGACTGTATAATACTGTATAAGGTACTATGTTCATAGCTGCTTAGCTTTGTAAATCTTTTCCTGGACCAGACGAGGGCGAAGACACGGAGGCTGGACCAGACGAGGGCGAAGACACGGCGGCTGGACCAGACGAGGATGAAGATTCTGTAGGCGACGGCGTGGAAGCCGGAGGTGGTGGCGCTGCAGGCGACGGCGTGGAAGCCGCAGGTGGTGGCACTGCAGGCGCTGCAGGCTGGACGGATCCCTCAGACCCTCCAGCGGAGACACGAGACGAAGGCCGGAGCGGTCCCTCGGACCCTCCAGCGGAGACACGAGACGAAGGCCGGATGGGCCCCTCGGACCCTACAGTGGAGGCTATCACAAAGCCAGCAGGCATGGAGTCCTCTGGCAGACATGAAGGCAATGGGCACTCTGCTGAGCACTGGCTCTGCCCAGACACGATGTAGTTCTCTGGGGGCTGCTTAACCTTCAGGGATCCAGAATCAGCTGGGGACTGAAACCTAGCCTCTGGGGAGGCCCTGGAGTGCATAACTGTGCCCAAAGCAGCTAAAACGCGAGAAACACCCTGGGTGGAAATTAGATTTTCTCCCTGCATAGAATGAATGAGTGAGACTGGTGACAGAATGAGTGACGGAGCTAGCGGAGATACTGGAGCCTGAGCTATGGGTAGCGGTGACACTGGAGCCTGGAGCCTGGGCTACGGGTAGCGGTGACACTGAGCTGAGAGCAAGTATACAGCTAGCTGGACCGAAGGCTGCTGGGCAGCTAGCTGGGCCGAAGGCTGCTGGGCAGGGGATAAGCAGTTCTTATTGCTATCTGCCGCACAAAACACAGCCCCAGAAAAAACAGTCTCACAGTCCGAAATAGAAAAAGAGTCCTCACTCACCACAGCCGGCAATTCAGAAGTCCCAACGTCCAGCTGTGGGGTGGTGCGCCGGCGGCGCGATCGTCGCTTCCTCCTCGCAGATGGCTCTGATGGGCCGGCTAAAACCACATCCGGCGGGTCGGGCAGCGAGGCAGTAGCGGCTAGGAGAAGGTGTGGTGTGTGCTGGAGAAAGGCCTGCATGGTAACACAGAGACCTTACTACACAAAAGGGGACACAGGCAAGGATGACACCAAACAGAGGGAACACACTAAACCCAGGGAAACCAAAACACAACAGTCATAATACATAAAACTATCAAAAGTAAAAGTACAAAAACCAAAAACACTAGGTCACCGACCCAGGACCATGACACCTATGTTATCAGCTCCTCCTCTGAAGGAGGCCACGATGATGGACCCACGTTTTAAAGGCAGGCTAGATGGTGAGGCAGCTACTGACATCTGGGACAGGTTGGAGAAGGCAGCAGTTGCAAATGCCACAGCAGCAGTTGCACAGGTATTTTCACTGCATGTGTACAATCTTGTCCTTTTGCATCATGATGTAGTTTCTATGTTGAAGGAATGCTCTTTTACTATCTGTGTGTCCATAGCCTCCCACCGAGGACCCCAAAGCACACAGCGAGGTGGATGATGCCAGAAAAATATGTAATTTCGGAGTTTTTCTAACACAACCACTACCACTACATTCTAAAATCATCTTTATTTGTTTTGCAAACCTCACACTTCTTTTTTTGTTTTTCAGCTAAGAAAGGTCCACAAACACAACCAAACCTCCTCCTCTCTTCTTACCACTCTCCGCTGTTCTGTTGGCCCGGATCAAGTGGAAACCGTCTATGTTTATGTGTGAGTCCGGAGTTAGCGCGGTTAGCCACGACTCTGTGAAGCACATCACGCTGCACTCCCTGTAGCTCCTCTGATGTCGGGTTAGAGCCGCCAATTCATCCACTTTTTTGGGGAGTGATCTCACGTTCCCCATAATAACAGATGGAATCGCTGGCCGGTACCTCCTAACCTTACTGCGACGCCCGATCCTGGCCCGAGTGCCGCGTCTCTTCCTCCTCACCTCGCGGGGATGTTGGCTCGCTTGCAGGTAGGCAGAACAGCGGAGGCCCCGAGGGCTAACAGCTGATCCCTGCTGTAAGCAATGGGAGGTTGGACCTTCATGCGCTCTCCGGACACAGATGCCGTTAAAAATGTCCATAAAATTCTGAGCTCCATTGTGGAATAGTACAGTCCACGATAGAAAAACAAGAACAAGAAACACAATAACAACAAAGAAAGAGAAAAAGGACTCGGTCAGGTCAGAGCTGCTGATACTGGCTGCCAGCTCGTAGCGGCGCCGGAAGTTGATGTCCTTCAAGATGCTTCTGGCCCTGCTGAGACAACGGGAGTTGTAGATGGCAGACAAGGAGGGCAGGGGGCAGCGGATGATTCTTTGTGCTGTGTTCACCACCTTCTGCAGTCTCTTCCTGTCTGCCTCTGTGCAGGTGGTGTGCCACACTGTCACTGCATAGGTCAGCAGGCTCTTGATGGTGGAGCTGTAGAAGGTCACCAGCAGTGGTGTCATATGCTGTGTCCGAATTCAGGGGAAGGATGCTCATAAGGACACTACCTACCTACGTCACAAGGTAGTGTCCTTAGACGGACAGGTAGTCAGGAAGTGAGCGGCTGTGGACAGCCCCCTTTTTTTCTCCATAGAAACTTTATTGAACAAACAATGAGTATCCAACATAACAGACGGGCTGTGGACAGCCTCCTAGCCTTCAACTCCGCCCTTACTTGCGTGTTTTTCCGTCGCTAGCGCCACAGCGCGAAAACTTTAAAATGGACCCAGAAATGTCGCTCCGTTGATTGGACAATTTTAAATTCTCGAGGAGCTAGAAAAATCTTATCGTCGCCGCCCACACGTTTTGTACCTTAGGCTCATCAGAGACAATCATATCCAGGTAAAATAATTTCCTGTAATCTACACGCATTTAGGAATTACTTAGCTAATTACACGGATAATTGAATTATTGCCAGCGTTGTGCCAAAAAGTGTTCGCCTGCCAAAACTGATTTCCAATGTTTCCGTGTGTAATATGTGTAATATCTTTATGTATGTTGGTAAATAGACTTCGGTGAACATGGTTTACAAAGAGGTATCTTTATAACTCTGGTTATAATGTAGGTACAATTGATATATTTGTTGCGCTGTCTGCTGGCCTCTTGACCAGATTACTCTTAAAAAAAATAAATTTCTAATGTCAACAAGATTGTTTGTGAACTGGATAAATAAAGGATATATAAAAGTCACTGCCAAAAACTGATTGCAGCTTCTACCTTGTTACAGGAATGTTGCTGGTGGCTCAAAGTGACTTGATATCATTGATGAGGGAAACATTGGACATGTTTCATGTATTTTAGACCAACAAGTTATTCATAGCAGGTTAAATACGAGCAATCAGTTTTGGGCAAAAACCGGAAATCATTTTTTGGCACAACATCGGTCATTCTTACACATGTACTGTATCATATAAAATATATAAACTAAATATCTTTGAAACGTATAGAATCTAATCTTTTGTTTGTTTTTTACATAGCACTTTATCAAACTGTTGTCTGCTACAGAGTTACAAGTATTATACTAATAATATAGCATCCACCATCTCCTGCTTGCATATTTCTGAAAACATATTAGTGGTGTGGCAGCCACGAGTGAGCCAGCCCTGCAAACCCTGTGGATGGAGGATGCAGTGGACAGTGGGAGGAAGCATCCTAAAGCTCTTTGCAGACCACCCTGTGTGATTCTCCACTCGCCGACCAGAAAAGACAAACCGCAGGTCTCAGTTGCAGCACATCCATGTCTGATCTTGCTCGGGCAGATTCAGCAACACTGCCAGAGACTTCCTGTAATCTATTACAGTTGTTCAAGAAACGGTCCAGGAACAGGTCACTCAGGTTAATCCTGTGTGAACAACTGAAAATACTGTTTTTCCATCTTTACATACTGTGTATTTGAAATATTCTTGTTTAATTGTTATTGTTATTTACTTTATTGCTATCAAATAAATATCCATGTAATATTGATCAAAGTTAGCGTTAAGTTCATACATGTTAAAAATGCCTGTAAATCAAATTGAGTTCAGTGACAATTACTGTTTGTTTGAATCAATTTATTAATAACATAAAACCTTTAAACTAATGCAACACATATAACAATGTAACAAATATATTCAAATAAGTAAATTTCTCAATATATAACTCATTTGGGAACTAATCTTTCTAGAAGTGAAAACAGTCTGTCCGTCCTCTCCCTGCTCTCCTCTCCTCAGCCTCTCTTTGCTGCCTCATGTCCTCTCTGATGAGGTCTAGCAGCTCATCATCTCTTTTCCTCTTTCTCCCTGTCGTAGGTGGCTGAGCCGCTTCGTCATCACTGTCGTTTTGGTCACCCACTGCTGTGCTTGGCCCTGGAGTGTCCTCAGGGAGAGAGGACATTAGGACAGGAGGCTTAATGGAAGGCATCTGTCCTATCACCTCATCCATGAGGGCAAACCAGGGCCAAGTAGCAGCAGTGGGCTTCCCACTGACCCCCTCTCCTGAGCCTGGATACTTGCAATCCTAAAGGCAGAGGAAATCAAAAATGACAGCAGGCAAATAAAAACACCACAACAACTCTTATTAATTGCACATTTATTAACGTGTGTTCTTAAGAATTATCTTCTTGATAACACACATACGTACTTTGTATTCTTTAAAGTTATCTCATGTCTTCTGGCCTGCAGGGGGTGACTTTCCCCTGCAGGCCCATCTTCTCCAGAATTGTCCTGATCACACACAACAAATAAGAGAAGAAAGGAAACCATGGCAACTATGTTAATCCCTAAATCCCAAAGTGTTCACAGCAGGACACCAGAGGAACACCGTCTGGACATCACAGGTTCTGTACAGCAGCGGTCCGTGAGTCGTTTGGTACCGGGCCACGAGAGTTGAGGCTCCGCTGTGAAATTTATGGTTTTCAGGGTTTTATCGTTAACTCGGTTTCCCTGGGTCTTTCCCTTGTTGTAGTTTTGTGTCTTATTTTGAAAGAAATATTTACACGTTACCATAGCGACCAGAGAGCATTAAGCGGCAGAGAGGAGGATGTTACTCTCGATTTGGCACATTTTCAGGAGGACGCTGCTAATAAAGTTACACAATTACACAGTACATTCACGTTTATTATTATATTTACAAAATACCACAGTTTTTGTCTTGGTCGGATCATTTTATGTGGTTGTATGTATCCGCGATACCTTAAAGGCTCCGTGTCTGACATAAACCGGTCTGTGGCGCAAAAAGGTTGGGGACCGCTGCTTTACAGGTTAATAGGACCGTACTCATATGAATATGATGTGTACATTGATTTATTCTTGTACCTCCACGCCGTAGCGGCCCAATTCTTCACCCCAGTGAAGAGGTGATCGTTTTCTCCTCGTTTTAATAAATTAAGCCGTTTGGTCTTTGTTCCCCACAACATATCACCAATTTGAAAAAATCTAAATTAGCTGTATGTAAGCGGCATTACATGAAAAACCGCAGGACCCGCCATACAAGCTGGTTTACGGTTATTTAAATAAAAGAAACATGTCTATGCAGATGCCCAAAGCTTAACAACACGACCACTATAACAATTTAACTTTTGTACAACCAGATTTTCATATACTTACATTTGAAAGTGTTTTCCTCTCCTGCTTCGACCACCATCGTTATCAGAAACAAATCTCCTCTATGACCCGCAATGAATCCTGGGATACAGTAGGACACGAAGGATACATCAGACCCATCCTTAAAATTTGGGGAAATGTAGGACGCATTTGTCGCCACATTTTGAGCACTCTTTGAATTCGGACAGCCCTCGTCGTGTCACTGTGACGTCATTGCATCCAAATATGGCATTTTAAGCATCCTTCCTCTGAATTCGGACACGACTAACCCTCAAATTTGTGGAAAAGTAGGACGCATTTGTCGCCACATTTTGAGTGCTCTTTGAATTCGGACAGCCCTCGCCGCATCGCTGTGACGTCATTGCATCCAAATATGGCATTTTAAGCATCCTTCCCCTGAATTCGGACACAGCTATGGTCTGAGTGAGCAGCTGGAAATTTCCATCAGTGCCTGAGCATCCTTGGCTCCGCCCGTGGGCAGGACTACATCAGCTTCATGCATCTGGAGCTAATTGGGGCAATCAGGCCAAAGGGGATTTAAGCTCTGCGCTGTCACCTCCTCCCTGCCAGTTTGTCAGCTACCTGATGTTGGTAACCGGCTCTCACGTTCATGCTTCTGTTCTCAAGTAGATTGACTCACGTTGTTTCTTGTGCTTCAGGACTTTTCTCCAGTGTCAACCGCTGCTCACCACTTGGATCTCGGTTCGTTTCCACTCACTGGGAATTATCTCCAAACCTCACCTGCCTGCCCTCCTGCTCACTCACCACTTTGGATCCAACGAACTCCAGGTCAGCCGTTTCACCTTTTTCAAACTCTGAGGAATTACATCACCTCCCCCTCAATACCACACCTCTACCTCCTGCAAGTAAGCTGGAAAGACTGTTATATTCACCCTCTCTGGTAATCCACTTTAACCCAGCTCTAACTCTGCTCTCCTCTCTCCCCAGTGTGACCATTACTTACCTGCCCAGATCCAGTTGTCCTTACGTTCATGCCACTCTAATAGTTTCACGGCTACGCTTCCACGCCACAGTTTGCCACGTCTCTGTGTTTTCACCTGTGTTGTTCATTCACTAATAAATTGTGTTAAAATGCTCGCTTGCCTCCGCTCTGGGTGTCTGCGCTTGGGCTCTGTTCAAGTTGCTGGCCTCCGTCCAGTGTGACAGGTGGGGTGGTTAGTTGCTTCTTCCTGAGCACCCTTAGGAAGTGTAGCCGCGGCTGGGCCTTCTTGACTAGCGCCATGGAGTCGACTGACCAGGAGAGGTCTGCAGAGATGTGGACGCCAAGGAATTTGAAGGATTCCACTCGCTCTACACATTCTCTGTTGATGTGCAGAGGGGCAGGGGCAGCTCTGTTTCGCCTGAAGTCCAGGATGAGTTCCTTGGTCTTGGTGATGTTAAGTGCCAGGTTGTTAAATGCACACCATTCTTCCAGTTTCAGGACCTCATCTCTGTGAGCCGCCTCATTTCCCCCTGTGATCAGCCCCATCACTGTTGTGTCATCAGCAAATTTGACAATGATGTTTTCTGGGTGGGCGGGACTACAGTCAGATGTGTAGAGGGAGTAGAGTAGTGGGCTTAGTACACAGTCTTGGGGAGAGCCGGTGTGGAGGGAAGAGGTAAGGACCCAGTTTCACCTGCTGGGGTCTGTTGACCAAAAAGTCCTTTATCCAAGAGCAGGTCGGTGACGGGAGCCCCAGGTTGGCTAACTCAGTTATCAAAATGTCCGGTATTATTGTGTTGAAGGCTGAGCTGAAGTCAATGAAGAGGATTCTGACATAGCTCCCCTGTTGCTCCAAGTGACTCAGTGCTGTGTGGAGAGCAATGGCTATGGCGTCTTCAGTGGATCTGTTAGTCCGATATGGAAATTGGTGTGGGTCGAGAATGGACCCACACATCCTGAACCTCAAGAGGGAGTGGGGGGTTGCTAGAGGCTGGTGTGGGTTGTCGTGGTCATTGGAATGGTGTGGCTGAGTGCTGTGTTTGAGACTCAAAACGGGCAAAAAAAGCTGTTCAGCTCCTCTGCTAGCCCCCCATCTGAGTCCCCAGGTGTCACAGGACATCCTTTGTAGTTGGTAATAGTCCATGTGCCCCGCCACACCTGTCTGGGGTCGTTGAGCTGTTCCTCTATTCTCCTCTTGTATTCTGCTTTGGCAGTCCTGATGCCCTTTCTCAGGCCGGCTCGAGCGGTGCTGTACAATGCTCTGTCACCTGACCTGAAGGCTGTATCGGGCGCCTGGAGGAGCATACGGACCTGGCTCGTCATCCAGGGTTTCTGGTTCACAGTGACGTTCCCAATACAGTACTTGATATAAGACAGTACCTGATCTGTGAATGTTGCCAGATCTTCATTGTAGAAGGCATCCCACTGTGTGTGTTCAAAGCAGTCCTGTAGTCGGGGGAGGACGGCCCCAGGTGGTGATGGTCCTCTTTATGGGCTTTGTTTGCCAGCTAAGAGGGGTGTATGCTGGGGTGAGGAGCAGAGAGAGGTGGTCTGACCGGGCCAGGTGGGGGAGGGGTACGGCTGTGTAAGCATGCTTGATGTTGGAAGACACATGATCCAGAGTGTTTTCCCCTCTTGTTGGGCATTTTAAATGCTGGTAAATTTTTGGTAAAACAGTCTTGAGATTTGCCTTATTAAAGTCCCCGCTATGATGTGGACGCCATTAGGGTGGACGCGCTGGTGAGAACTGATGGTATTTAGCAGCAGAGGGAGAGCTGTGTTTAGATTAGCGTCCGGTGGTATATAGACTGCCGTGATTATTGCAGCACTTGGCTCTCTGGGCAAGAAAAAGGGTCTGCACCTCACCATCATGAACTCCAGGTCAGGAGAGTGTTGTTACACAAACCTTCTCGTAGATGCATAGCCCTCCCTCCTCTGTTCTTCCCGAAGTCACCATTCCTGTCCCATCTGTGTAGCATGTGGCCTGCAAGCTGCACCGTGGCATCTGGGATTTGTGTACGTAGCCATGTCTCTGTGATGATAAGGACGCAGCAGTCCCAAACATAACGAGCAGCATATCTAATCGTAGCTGTATATCTAAATCGTCCGTCTTGTGTACCATGGATCTGGCGTTTGTAAGTAGAGGCTCGGCAGCGGGGATTTGAGTGGCTGCTTCCTCAGCCTAGCCAGTAGTCCAGCCCTGCAGCCTCGCTTTTGTTTCCTCTCTCTTTGCCATCTGCGTCGCCTGTTCGACCCGACAACAATCCATGGAGATCCCGTTGGTCTCGCTATCTTTTCCGGAATGTTGTGTGTGCGATGAAAGTCTCAGGAGATGGTCATGTTCATTTGGAAACTGATGTCCAATATGTCCAGACAACTGTAACGTCCAGTAGTGTAGGTAGACGAACGTACAACACACGATAAACACACAAATAGACAAAAATAGCACAAATAGGGAGAGCTGCTGTAAGCCGCTGCATCTGTGCGTGCCACCATTACGCAGGCGCTGACCTGAGGGCAGCCTTCTGGAGGTCAATCACCTCCAGATTCACAAACAGCTTCTTCCTATGGGCCATTTGGACTGTCAATAAACACTATCCCCCCCCTGCTCACCAACCTCACCAATCTGAGCCACGATCTGAGTAAGCCCCATCACTCAGATCACTCTCACACGGACTTCAAGACTTTTCCTTGCATTGCTTACAAGCACTTTGCAACCTGTTCTCTAATGTGTGCCTTTCACTGATAAACACTACTCTTACTCCTGTCTCTGCCTCAGAAAACGTATATATTCCAAATAAAACTGAACAAAGTCAACAAATTTGAAATTTGTTTTCTGTTTTACTTAAGGTGACACAGTGAACGGGGTTTCTCTGTGTGTTTACAGCAGGTAGACTTCATGCAAATAACAAGAACACTAACTGTGTTAGCTGGAGAGGAACGCTAAATAAAGCTTGTTGTAGCCACATTGGCTAATTAACAATCATAACTGACCTTAAGGTTTGAATCTTGTTGACCTTGATTTAAAATAACATAGAAAGAAAAGTAAAAACCTTTTAAATAGGTATCTTACTTCTCTCTGCAGGGTTTTCTCTGATTATTATATCCAACTTGCACAGCTGAAACTATGTCCGTATTCTTATGTGTGTGTGTGTGTGTGTGTGTGTGTATATATACATACGTGTGTGTACTAGAGATGGCACGACACCACTTTTTTATGTCCGATACCGATATCATAAATTTGGATATCTGCCGTTACCGATATGAATCCGATATAGTATTTAATCAATAAAACTTTTTTTTTTTTATATCCTGCTGCATTTTGTATAAGTTCATACTCAAGTTTAACCCCCCCTCCCACTAAAGCTATTGTTGGGTCTGCACTTCCACAGGCCCCACTGGTTTAGAGACTTATTCCCGTTAACAAAGCAAGACAAACAGCAATGGATCGATTTTACTTGCAGCAAGGGAGGCTGGTCAGAACCAGGCTCTTGGAGCTGAACGCTCCTCACCTGTTTCCTAGCCAACTTCAAATAAACAGCCTTCCTTGCAGCCTTTTTATTGAATACAGTTACAGTTTACACAGGCACCACCCATTGTAACACCCCCTGTGGTGTGTCGGGCCCTTGTATGTGTGTGTATGCATGTGCGAGAATGTGTGTGTGTAGGTGCACGTGAGTGTGTGTGTTTGTGTTTGGGGGTGCGTTTGTGTGACCTCCTGCTCACCAAAGGGTCATAAAGGCAGGAAGTTTACTAAACAAGAAAACAGAACCCAGGCTCCCATTCAACAGGCTGGGGAGGGGGTCAGAAACACAGGAATGTCTTTGATCATACAGTTTGAACCAAGACTTACAAATTTAAGTGCAATAATGGCAACATTTAACAATTTGACTCCAACAGCTGTTCTGTTATACCTGTATGCAAAAAATACACTGCACCCAAAATATTTCAGTTCAGCAATACTGATCAATCTAATAAACTTAACTTAGTATATATTAAACTTAATAGTTACTATATACAGTAATGGACTTCTATACATTTTACATCAGATTAAAACTTTGGGTGTAAGATAATTATTTATTAAAAGCGAGACATTTTAAATGAGAATAAGAAAGAAAAGTATGTCTTTGTGCCCCCTTTTCCTGTTAATGCCCTATCGGCCCCCCTGGCTAAACTTTGCTAGATCCGCCCCTGCACAGTTACCAGCCGTCAGCTACATAGAAAAGGATCCTGGTCTAGAAAGTAATATTAAATAAATTCTAACAACAGCTTATCAAGCTTAAACGTGCTGCTGTTGTTCAGCCGCTGGTTTCCTCTTTCTGGTGCAAAGTGGGCCAAAAACAAACAAGAGAGACGAGAGTCGTGACAGAAAAGCTGATCAGCTGTTCATTGATCAGTTCCATGACTGAAGTAGCCACAGGAGAGGGAGGGGGAGAGAAGAGGCAGTCGCTCTTCTTTTTTAGAAATGACTAAAAAACATGCTGTGAAGTTGAAGATTTATTAGGCTGTGTTATGAATGACTTCATATAAGAAAAAAATATACATCACATATGCAGGACACCCTAAACTAGTTTTTTAATTAAGCAGCAAGGCAGAACAAAATCAGGGCTGCATCAAGACACGAGGACTAAACCCCAATCCAACCAGACCCAGAACTGATCCAGAATTAAAACTGGACAACAGCAGTACAAAATCAGGACTACTTAGGACTTAATCAATACAGAACCAGAATCAAAACTAGATGATAGTAGCACTAAAAATCATCATAGACCTGCACTACACTAACAACACCTCTTTATTGTGGTAACATGAGACTGTATCTTCGAGGCTTGAGTTTTGCGAACCTATCAATGACATTTTCAGGGTCAATATTATTCAAGTATTCCTTTTCAATAGATAATTTGTACCATATTATTTTTTTAATGCATACTACCCTTTAGGGCTAAGCCACCGTTGTATAAAATGTCTGGCTCCGCCTATGGTCAAGTGATCAGTTTGATATCAGTCTTTTGTGATACACCGTCATATTTACATTATTTGTACAGTACAAATGATTTGCTTTGGTACCTGGTCAAACTTAAGCTCTCCTCTGTCTGCTTGTCTGCATTTCTCCTACAGCAAACTCGCGCACGATCTGATATCCTCGTGTCGGTGTTGTTCCCATATCATCATAATAAATGTTCTTCCAGGTTCAACATTGCAAGTGACCAATCACATTGTTGTGACGTCATACTTTTGCGACTTTGGAAAAAAACGCCTTAAAAAATAATCTACAGGGTGGGCCATTTATATTAATACACCGTAATAACATGGGAATGGTTGGTGATATTAAAGTCCTGTTTGTGGCACATTAGTATATGTGAGGGGGCAAACTCCTCAAGATGGGTGGTGACCATGGTGGCCATTTAGAAGTCGGCCATCTTGGATACAACTTTTGTTTTTTCAATAGGAAGAGGGCCATGTGACACATCAAACTTATTGGTAATGTCACAAGAAAAACAATGGTGTGCTTGGTTTCAATGTAACTTTATTCTTTCATGAGTTACTTACAAGTTTCTGACCACTTATAAAATGTGTTCAATGTGCTGCCCATTGTGTTGGATTGTCAATGCAACCCTCTTCTCCCACTCTTCACACACTGATAGCAACACCGCAGGAGAAATGCCAGCACAGGCATCCAGTATCCGTAGTTTCAGGTGCTGCACATCTCGTATCTTCACACCATAGACAATTGCCTTCAGATGACCCCAAAGATAAAAGTCTAAGGGGGTCAGATCGGGAGACCTTGGGGGCCATTCAACTGGCTCACGATGACCAATCCACTTTCCAGGAAACTGTTCATCTAGGAATGCTCGGACCTGGCACCCATAATGTGGTGGTGCACCATCTTGCTGGAAAAACTCAGGGAACGTGCCAGCTTCAGTGCATAAAGAGGGAAACACATCATCATGTAGCAATTTCAAATATCCAGTGGCCTTGAGGTTTCCATTGATGAAGAATGGACCCACTATCGTTGTACCCCATATACCACACCAAACCATCACTTTTCTTGGAGGGATCCATCCAATGTGGGTTAGTGTCAGACCAATAGCGGTGGTTTTGTTTGTTAACTTCACCATTCACATAAAAGTTTGCCTCATCACTGAACAAAATCTTCTGCGTGAACTGAGGGTCCTGTTCCAGTTTTTGTTTTGCCCATTCTGCAAATTCTGTGCGCCGATCTGGGTCATCCTCGTTGAGATGCTGCAGTAGCTGGAGTTTGTAAGGGTGCCATTTGTGAGTAGCTAATATCCGCCGAAGGGATGTTCGACTAATGCCACTCTCCAGTGACATGCGGCGAGTGCTACGCTGTGGGCTCTTGCTGAATGAAGCTAGGACAGCCACTGATGTTTCTTCATTAGTGACAGTTTTCTTGCGTCCACATTTTGGCAAATCCAACACTGAACCAGTTTCACGAAACTTAGCAAGCAGTTTGCTAACTGTAGCATGAGAGATGGGTGGTCTCGTAGGGTGTCTTGCATTGAAATCTGCTGCAATGACCCGGTTACTGCGTTCACCAGATATCAACACAATTTCGATCCGCTCCTCACGTGTTAACCTCTTTGACATGTCAATGGCTGTGAACAAAGAGAAACTTGTAAATAACTCATGAAAAAATAAAGTTACGTTGAAACCAAGCACACCATTGTTTTTCTTGTGACATTACCAATAAGTTTGATGTGTCACATGGCCCTCTTCCTATTGAAAAAACAAGAGTTGTATCCAAGATGGCCGACTTCTAAATGGCCTCCATGGTCACCACCCATCTTGAGGAGTTTGCCCCCTCACATATACTAATGTGCCACAAACAGGACTTTAATATCACCAACCATTCCCATGTTATTACGGTGTATCCATATAAATGGCCCACCCTGTACTTAACTTGCGAGAAACTGCCTCTGCCGGCCGATCCAGCAATTTGAATTCGTTGCATTTCGGGATACTGTTCTTTAATAAACGGTAAGCATTATACATATTGTTCTTGCAACATTGTAATTTCATAAATTAATGACTCGCTTGGCTTGCAAAAGTATGTAAAAGTAAGTAAACATTTCTGCTCTGAACTGGAAGAAAAAACCCTGAGTAGAAGCTCACATCAAGACAATAGCTCCTCAGTTCACAGTAGCATCGCTCTGCTAACATGCTAACAGCACATTTGAGTTACTCACCCCCTCCCGTCCTGTGCTGAATCGTAGCATGAACGAATCACTCACCCCCTCCCTCCTGGCTCACAGCTCAGTGGACATTTAGATGAGAAAATATATATTTGACACATTTGAGGAAAATACTAATAAAATAAAATAAAAGTTTGAGTGAAAATGTACATTTTTTGCACTCTCTGGGCAACTGACTCAGTGTCTCAAATGACTCAAAAAACCCGATTCATTTTGGTGAGTGACTCATTCAAACTCGATTCAGTAAAAAGAATCGAACTTACCATCCACTACTCACTCACATGCGTAAGTGCTGTGCTCAGTCGGCTAGTGTCCGAGCTCGGATCGTACCAAAATTGGGGGAATTTACGACTGCGCGCTATGCGCTTTGAATATTGTGTGTAGTTTTTGTTTTATACAGTTGCCAGTCAGGCATCTAACTATGAAACAAATTACACTCCAAAAGCCACCCCGCTCCGCCGATGGGAAGGACATGGACTGGATCCCTTCAACATTATGTTCTTCAACATGCCTTCGCTTCTCTGCTAGTTTACAAGTCTGCTGGACTGCTTTGAAACACCACTGGACCTTCATTCTCCTTTTGCTACTGAGCAGACCTACATTTCAAATTAATAACTAAAACCCTAAAACTTAATTTTATAGCCAGTGTTGATTTATAAACAGGCTAGTAAAAAACATGAAATTCCAACATAAATGCTCTAAAACTGTGTTGTTAGATGCTGATACTATAAAAGAGCATGACTCATTGGGTGTCACTGGGTGCCTTTTATCCACTATGAGTGGAGTCGGGGGGGTTGTTGTCAGTGTATGTGGCTGGCAGCGAGAGAGAGCTGCAGCTAACAGTGTGTGAACAACCAAACAACCAATGTTCCCTCTAAGCTGCGCGCGTGCGCAATTGCGCACTGCTGGCACGGTCTCTGCGCACAGAAAATCTGCGTTGCGCACAAAAAAAAATCTAACCTGAATTGAAATTAAAATTAAAACTTTAACAATTCTGTTTTGCAGTGTTAGTCAGTAAGTGACTGGCTGCTCCCGTATGGGATTTGAACGATGCCACCTTATCCCATAGTCCAGCCAATAATGCGATTCACATTCATATATACGCAGCTAATCAACGTGGTTGACAGGCTATGACAGCGTCCTTATGTGCCGACACCGGTGTTTTAGCTAGCAAAGCGGCGTGGCTGATGTGGAGTGAAGCCACGTTAATGACAACGTGTACAACCATTGGAGGTGTGAGCAGGACAGACGGAACAACTGACGGGAAAAGTGTGGACTTTATACCAGTTTTTAAATTGTGTTGATAGGCCACGTAAAACCAGAGTTATGATAAAAATATATGCAGTGTTTGTTTTTCTTCCTGAATACTGTCGTTGTTTATATTTACTGCGGGAGAAACGGTAAAAACAGCGTTTTATAAGGAAAACACTCGAAAGCACTCTCCACCTGTGAGCAAAGACAGCCCCCCTCCCAACCCTCCCCCCCAGCCTTTCCTATTGGTGGAAAAATGTACCATGTTGACCAATCAAAAAATGATATGGCAACATGGCATTTAGTTGTTTAGGAAGGGGGAAGTTTTAGGAGTGACGGCGGTGTTTTGAGATGTGAGAAATTTGCAACGTTTAGCGCAAATCTTGTGTAGTTAGTGTGTAGTGTAGTCAATAGTTTTGTTGTGTGCGTCAGAACAATGAGGTGACTGCTGAATGTTACAGGTGTTACAGGAGTGATACATCTCCTGTTGTCAGGCCTGCAGGTATCAGGCTGTTGTTCTCCTTTATCTCATAGTGGACAGAAATAATTTTTTGGAGTGGCACAAATAATTTGTGTGGCATCAAATTTGATGCAGAACAGCTGATTGTTCTGTAAATAGTTTGAAATGTTTATTTAAAAAACGCCTTGGCTGCATTTTTAGGTAAACAGCTGCAAAAAACTTTGTTGTTTGCATAACTCAGTTACTTTTTTGAAGAAGTAACTATATAATTAATTGCCCAGCATTGGTCATTATATACTGTATTTTGCAGACAGAGAGTTACAGGACTCTCTCCCAGACCACAGACTCATACTCATAATACAAGTCAGAGCTTTATAAATAAAAAAAAAAAAAGAAAAAGAAAAAAAGAAAGTTTTGTTTTCAAAATTGGAGTTCAAGTTATTTTTTACTTCCAATAGTCTTAACATACTACACAGGTCATGAACAAGACTTTTTTACATTTTCATTGTAAGTGGGCTAAAGCAGTTAATTAAAAGTAGTCTAACATAAATGTAAATGCTGTAATTTGATTATTTTAATAAACCATGTAACTTGGATGGATTCAGTGCTGGCGTGACCACAGTGCACACGTCTGCTGTTGCTCACAGTGGTCCAAGGGACGCTCAGGGAGTTTGTGTGTTTGCTCAGACACATGAAACATTAGAGGGAACATTGCAAACAACCAACCATTAATAAAGAGATGCTGCAAAGCATGAATGTGCACCCGGGTCTGCTGTGGGTTTGTTACAGTCTTTTTATGCCCACTTTCACACATACACCATTTTACTTCCTCCTCTGCACTTCCACATTAGTTTCCTATTTATGCCTCACCCGAGTGAAGTTGCTCCCCCACCTTCTTCAGATCAAACGAAATTGATGTCAAATGTTTGTGCTGCAAAAATGTCATTTGTGCTGCTTTGTTTTTAACATGTTAATAAATGTTTCGAGAGGTATTCCAAGGTCAACCAGCCCCTTTCTTTACCGTGAAAAGGTTGTGAAACATAAACCAGTATTGGATATTTTTGTATCATGATCACACTCTTTAAAGCTTTGAAACCTGAACCACGACATAACTGCCAGAAATCTTTCATTTTTTGATAATAGAGTGTTTGTTGAACCTTTAGACAAAATATATAAGAATATTAATTTTTAATCTTCATATACATATATATATATATATATATATATGTAAAGAATTTGTATCACATTTGCTACATAAGCCATATTTTTGCAATTTAGTCATTAAAAATGTGTGGTGCAATTTATATCATCTTTTGAGGGTAAAAAAAAAGTCACACTGATGATGTAGAAGTCTCAAAAACTCACAAAAACACATGCCGGGCTTTAAAGGATTAAAAGTAAAAAACTAGGTTAACTTATAATAGTTAAAATAAACTATGCATTTTGTCGGAGAAAAAAACTTAATTTGCAAAATACAAAACTATGAGAATAATGTGGGCAAACTGGATACATGGACCTGTCGAGCCTCTCAAGTTTAATACAATAACTCCAAAATAATAGTTTATCATAAACCAGCACAAACACACAGTTGACTGACACAAATTTTGTTAATGTGGGGCGGTGGCTGGTTGACCTTTTGACCTTTAATCTTTCATTAATATCTTTAAAACAAAAGCAGCACAAACGTTTGACATCAATTTTGTTTGATTTGAAGAAGGTGGGGGCGCAACTTCACTCACATTACCTACTTAAAGGATGTATGACTATTGAGTGTAATAAACTGTTAAATTTTAACAGGGAGCCATCAGTGAGTGCTCTTATTATCTGAAGCCATCTTCTGCAAGATGTCTCCAGCTTCTTTATCCCACCTTTTCTTCTGTTGTAAATCTGACCTTTAGACTGAATGCCTTATATGGTTCACATTCAGAAAACAGACACATTACAACACACTGACATTAACATTTTAAAGAGAACAATATAGTAAAACATGCGCCTGCAGAAAGGTCAAGTGTAGAGAAAACTGACTGACTGATGCTTGGGTATAAAACGATCCAGATTCTGATCCAGCCCTGTGTACAACAGTGCATTGGAGATGAACCTGCCTGAACCTGCCTGGGTATCATCAACTTGGTGAGATTTTCTCAGTATTCAATAGAGCTGTGGGACGAGCCTTTTGAAGGTTGAGTGTGTGTAAGAGTGGGTGGGGTTTGCTGTGACAACAACAAACCTATTTGAGCACAGCTGACCAGAAACTATCCAAGTATGACAATAACTAATAGACATGGTATGATGTCATTTGAACACAATGCTTTGCAGAAAAAAAAAAAAAAACTTGCTCAATCACAACTTTATGTCAACACACACACACACACACACACACACACACACACACACACACACACACACACACACACACACAAGGTGACTCTCCATGGTATCATTCTGTATGCTCAGTGTGGTTTTTGTTATTTTTTTTTATCAACACACATGTTTGATAAATGTATGGTTACAGCTGTCCTCTTATCAGACAGTATGTGTGTCTGTAAACTGTAGCTACAGAAAATGTCTATTTTCTGTAAACAATGAACTGAACTGTGTAAAACTGATTTAAAAGTTAGACAGTAGATAATAAATTAACAAATAACTGAATTGTAACTGAGCAAAGCCATAAAGAGGCACCTGCACACAGCAACCTCGTGTCAAACTCCACCCAATCAAAGTTCCATTTCTCACACACAGGATGTGCGTTGGTGGCCGAAATTCAGTAGAAAAGGCGTTCCCAGAGCCTCTGGAAATGTTGGAACCTTTCATTGGTAAAGTAAACAGAGGGCGGAGAGAACAAAGGTGTGGCTTCCTTACAGGGAAAAGTAAGTCCCCCAATGTCATGGTTACTTGTTCATTCCTTGTCTACTCTTTACAGCAAAATTCCTAAAGTGCCAGCAAGAACTTCTCAGTGGAATTACATTGTCTTTTTTTCTCCCGATATCTGGAGAAGAAAAAAACATCCACATTTGTAGACAGCTGAATGACAAGATGAAACAAAGGTCTGTGCGCTGTTTAAGTGCCATTTTCTGTTTTCATGTGCATAATCTCAATGGCTTTTCTCTCCTTTTAGGCAGGAAATGGCAGATGATTGGAGCAGAAGTCGGTTTAGGATATCCAGGACTCAGTATTTCGCCATTATTCTGGTAATTGGGGGTGTGTTCTTTATTTACAGCATAAGGGAAATGACCCCAGGCTGGAACCCAAAAAAGTGGATGCAAAATCAGTCGCCAGACTTGTGGATTATCTTAGAACGGCAGAGGCAAAAAATAATCTCTCTCCACTCTGTGGTTAATGACAGCTCATCGACACATCCTCAAACTAATAATATGACATCGGCATCAGAAGTGAAGACAGAAACTGCAGTGGTCGCTCCTCATGTTTCTCCTGGACCATATTTAGTCGAATACCCTTATGAGTATCACTTCATCATAAATGAGCCACAAAAATGTGAGCAGGAAAAAACTTTTGTGGTTCTGATGGTTCCCATAGCACCAAACAATAGGCGAGACCGTGACATCATCCGCAGCACCTGGGGGAACGACAGGGTTGTGCAGGACAAAGTGGTGACGCTCTTCTTTTTACTGGGGCTACAGACGGGGCCGGGAGCAGAGCAGGTCCAACAGCAGATGCTTCAGGAGAGCAACAAGCATCACGACCTGATCCAGAGCAACTTTGTGGACTGCTACAAGAATCTCACCATTAAGACCATGGTAATGCTGGAGTGGCTGACTGCACACTGCTCCGGTGCTTCTTATGCCATGAAGATTGACTCAGACACGTTTCTGAATGTGCACAATCTTGTCAATATGCTCTTGAATGCTAAAAAAACAAACTACATGACTGGACTTGTGGCGCGAAGGGCTACAGTACTGAGAGATCCACGCTCTAAGTGGTACGTACCACCTGACATTTATGCACCAGCTCTGTACCCCGTCTATGCTCTGGGCCTGGGCTACATTATGTCTTTAGACCTCCCTAAAAAGCTCACTGAGGCATCCAGACATGTTAAAGCACTTTACATTGAGGATGTGTATTTAGGGACATTAATGCACCACCTGGGCATCTCTCCCACTGACCCCCCAAGCGGCGATTACTTCCATGTTTATCCTTTGGCATATAACCGATGTCACTTCTCCCGTATAGTAGCCACCACAACTCATCCATCCACTAACCGTGTGCACATTTGGAAAGATTTAAAAAAAACAGGCCCCTGCTGATCTAAGATACCATGATGCAAATAGAGCATAAACAAAGGATGTATGTTGGAAAATTTTATACTTCCTTTTTTAACTTCCCCCATCTTAAATGTCATTAAAGCCTAACCGATGTCGTGACACTCCATAACTACACACTGTTTTATGCATTAAATACAGTTTATTATTTGTACTATCCGTGTAGCTGACATCTCAGCACAAGTTTTCTATAGATAAAAAAAATACTGAAAATATGAAGCTAGCAAAAGAGAAAAAAAGAAAAAAAAAGCAGACGCTGATACTTCCATGATAACAATGACGATGTTAACAGGATCAGTGTAGGAAAAACAAAGACTCTACAGTCTAATGGACTTTAGTTAATGTGACTTTTGTCTCTTATTTGGTAAATAAGTTACATTATAAATACTCATGGAGAGACTCAGGACTAACCTGCACTGTGTAAAGTTTGTAAAGTGAATAATTGCAATTATTTATATTATTATCGTATATGTGTTATAAACACAATATTGCTGATTTACTTTAAAATATCACCGTACTAAAGTTATTGAAAAATACTATTAAATGTTAATAGGAAGTCTTTAAGATGACTGAGTGTATATGTGTGTGTGTGTGTGTGTGTGTGTGTGTGTGTGTGTATATATATATATATATGTATATATATATATATATATATATATATATATATATATATATATATATATATATATATATATTATGGCTGTATGTGTATACTATACACATACATATGTATGACTTTGGGCATAATTGTGAGACTCCCTCTTTATAAATAACAAGTTCTGTCAGATCAGGCAGCCACGTCTGTTCGTACGATGTTATGAAGCCTCAGCATGTTATCGAGTTACAGACCAACCTCTGTGGCTTCACATTGTATTAAAGGGACATTTTGTAACAGGTCAGTATATGATATGATTTGTAGCTAAGAAGATGAAAACACACGATCACAACAAATCACAAGAAAACTATAATAAGCATTAACTGTTGACGTTTGCTGGGCGTACTGCTGTGGAGAAAATGAGTTCAGACATGAATTTCCTCATGTTGCATGTAGACCTGCACTGAAAAGAAAGCTGTTGTATTAGCATGAAAAACATATGCACATCTCATGTGAATTTGACACCACTGTACTTAGCTACCTAATGTTAAACCAACATAATTATGCAATTTGAATACTAATGTATCCTATTATATCTGCTAAACCGGTATTTAACATGTTTGCAATTTATGAGATCTTGTTAATCTCAAACAACACTGACGTTTGTCAATATTACATGCATTTTGTAAATCCTTATATATCCTTTTATTTACTAAAAATATCTAAGATATAAATCTTAAACATTATAAAAACAGTAAGTAACCAAGTATCTATGTTTAAATACAATCCTAAAATGAGCAGCTAGAGAAGCCAGATTTTGGTCCTTGGTTCCTTTGTTGATTATGTTAGTTCCCTTTTTTGCCAACACTCTCCTCGTCTTTGTCTTTTGTCTCCCGTGAGAAGTCCATCTTTCGTTGTGTGTCTTTCCTGCCTGTCTGCATTCCTCTGTTTTATTACTTGTTTCATTTTGATGGTCTCTTGTTTCATGTGCATTCAATACTTATTTTACCTGCCATATTTGTACTGTCTCGGTCTCCCTTTACCCTTTGTCAGAGCCTGTTCTGCCAGAGGTTTCTTCCTGTTAAAAGGCAGTTTTTACTTCTCACTGCCAGGCGCTTGGTAATTTTAGGCCATTTTATTGATAGGATTTTCTTACAATGTAAAGCACCTTAAAGAGACTGTTGTTGTGATTTGGTCCTATGTAAATAAATCTTGAATTGAATGTGAAGCATTCAGCCATTACATGATTATATACATGTTGGAAAAGCTTTTCTTGCTTGTTATGTTTTGTCTCTGACTCTCACCTACAAAGACATAATAGCAGACGTGGTAACTGTCATATAATAGTGGTTACACTAAATGTTATGTTGGGAATGTTCAAGTCTGTTTAGAACTTCAGTTGTTGAAGGCACTTTCATACTTTTATGAAGCTGCTCAAAGTCCATCTTCCAGCAGGGTAATATAACTTTAACTGGTGCACTATGTAAATGTGAGTCTCATAATGTAGCTGTAAAAACATTACAAGACACTATTTGTCTACAGTTATAACTTCTATGAAAACATGTTTTTCTAACATTACCACTTAACAGCTGCTTAGAGTCCACTGAATATCTACAGCTACTTTATGTCATGCAGTTACTTATCACCACTAAGTGTACCGTGAAGTAAAGCCGTTCATGAAGGGACAGAAAAAGTCATTTTGTAAAGCTTACTTTGGTCAAATGTGATGGATGTAAAAATGAAAATCTTTGCTGTTTGAGGCACACACGCTGTGGATACTTTACACATTGCACAACTGAATACTGTGACAGAACCTGTTGGACCTCAGGATTAGTTGTGCTTGCAATAAATAACCGATACATCTGTTGTTAAAGAAATGCATCTGGTACATGTATTTATGTATTTTTTAATGCATGTGTATATTTGTGTCAATAAAGTTCCAATAGTTGCTGAATACTAAATCTTACAGCCTTGAATGTATTCTGTAATGTTTGTAATGTTTTTACTAAAATGCTGCAACAACCTTTGGACTCATGGCTTTGAATATCCCTTTTCTTTTCAAGTACAACAAGACTTTAAAACACATATATAAACAAAGATAGCCACTGGTTATCTAAGCTTAAACCCTTTGATAAGTTCCTTCATTAAAACACTGCAAAATATGTTTTGCCTGAACGAGATCTCAGTGTTTGGCCTCATGTGCCAAACTAACTCGTGCCGCTGAGTTTGTCTCTCCAATCTGCGGTTGCAAAGGGCTTTTCTAGATAACATTGACTCATATGACCAGTTACTGTAAAGACACGTTGCTGTAAAAGAAATACCACAGAAATACCACATAGTACTACAGGTGTGTTCACCTGCAGTAAACATCTTCATACATGAAACTGAGAAAGTGTTAGGAGAATCCAGGCATAAGAATATCTGAAGGTGTCTTTTCTCAAATGTAGCACGCAGCAAGACAAATTGTCACTACTGGAAATATCTTGCTTGATCTGGATGAGGCTCCTGCCAGACACAGACTTTGTACTTCTGGTGACCAGACTCCAACAAACTAAATATGGGCCAGAGTATGTTACTAGAGTTAACATTAGACCTGTGGTCTCACATTCAAGGTCAAGAGAGTCAGAGTTAGAGTCTGTGACATACACACTCAGTGATGCATGGAGTGAGGACCTAATTGTAGATAACAAAAGAAAAGCCTTGGAACACACAAGACTGAAACCTAAAGCAGGAACAATAGGAAGTGAAAACTGAACTGGAAACCAGCAGAAGGCATGCTAGGAAACTCAGGGAAAGCAAAGACAAAGGTAGACTCAGGGCTGGACTGGGACAAAAAATCGGCCCGGGCATTTTGACTAGAGACCGGCCCACCAGGATAGAGATTGAAAATGTGACGTCATTCAGGGGTAAAACCGCAAAGGATTCTGGGAACTTGAGGCAAGAGGTACTAGCGCACGCAGGCTTTCAATTGAACTCAGTTACACAGCGATAAAAAGAAACCCAAAAAATGGCAAGAAGCTGTTGTATTATTAACTGCAATAGCCGGTCGCATGACAGCCACGGGAAGCCGATGGGTAAAGAGATCGTTTTTTTTTTATCGGATTACCTCGTTGAAGAGAAATTTTTTAAGCCATGTTTCCGAAGTAAGAGCCGACGGATGGTCTGGATATACCAAATATAACGTCCCAGAACACTCCAGCTCACATGTTAGTCTGCTCCAAGCATTCCCACAAAGGTCAGTATTTTGTAGTAGTTAATACGTCATTTTTCTTAACATAATTGGTGATATAGGTTCCAAGCAAGTCTGGCGCTGAACAGAAATTGTCGTGCTATGCTCCTTTATTTATTGTGAATAAATAGTGAATTGTCCTGACAGAATATTGAGTTTCGCTTCTGTTATTACCATGGTACATTGACAAAAACATATACTTTTATTCACAGGATAAAACAGTTGTTTTGTATCACTAATTGCCCAGTACGATTACAACATACAATATTATTGTCACTGCTACATTTCTGTAATGCGTACCAGAAATTATTTCCACTACTAATTAATTACCGTTGAGCTCAAAGGTTATATTAATAAACGGTTAACGAATGTGTATTTATGAAGACGATTTGTGAGACTGGTAAACTTACCTTTGTTCGTACGATGGTCTTTCATTCTACACGGTGCATTTCAAGGTCCTGTACCCATCCGTCGGTAAACTGTACCTGGGCTTGTTGCAGTGACCTGAAGTTACTAAAAACTTCATGAGTGTATGCACTCACTCCAAGAACCGTATAATTATAAATCTGAGCGTGGTGAAAGTTGGGCAGCACGCTAACGTCTTTTGTCCACTCTGTGTGCTCGTAAGGGTCTGACCCTTTCACTCCTTTGCTTTTTTCCTCGTATCTTTTCTTTGCCTTTTCGTCGAGTCTGTCTTTGTACGGACCGGCATTGTTCTCCTTAGTTTTGTACATTCCTTTTTTGTGCGGCAAAGAAAAACCAAGAAGGTACTGGAACCGGAGAATGAACGTTTTGCGGTGCTGCAAATGCTTGCATTTGATGCGGTACTTGGATTGTTTTGCCTCGAGTTCCCGGCATGCAATGCGCAAAAGTCACGTGATCTGTCAATCGCTATAGGAAAAACCTTAAATTAAGACCAAGAACACTAGAGGTGAGACATGATCATTAATTAATATTAAAATTAATAAATGACAGATTTAGTGATATTTTCATAAACACCTCCTTTCCTTTTTTTGTTCTCCATTTTCTTTAGTTCGTCTATAAGATTGCTAAACAAGGGGGAGGGTGCATCCGGCCTCCTCGGCTGTAATTGGTCCAGCCCAGAGTCGATCATGACCAATTGGCCAATCCAACACCTTTCATTATATATAACCTTCCTAAAAAAAAAAAAAAAAAATCCATCGGCCCATAAAAACAAAAAATCGCCAGCGGCCCACCGGGCAAATGCCCGGTATGCCCGATGGCCAGTCCAGCTATGGATAGACTGAGACGGTTATTAGGGAAGAGGAAACATTTGGGAACACAGCAGGAACAAATTAGACATAATGACACAAGGGGGAGCAAAAAGAAACACAATGCACACGAGACAAGGGACTGTCAAAATAAAACAGGCAATAGCACGAACACCGAGACTCAGACACGTTAGCTTTACACTGAGACGAACATAAACAAACATTCAAAATTCATAAGGTCCACGAAACACAGGATCAAAGAGCCAGAAGCAGGACAATAAAGTACTGTCAAGAGAAAAAATGGGATTCCTATTTGTTGGAAACATACTGTAGTATAAGCCCTCTGACAGACTGGCGACCTGGCCAGGGTGGACCCCGCCTGGCAGAGTTGCACTCTTGGACTTCTACTTGTTTTTATATCTTGATGCATGCTCATCATGCAGGTGAGGAAATCCCAGAAGGTAGATTCTGTTCATCTGGACGCAACGTTTTCTGTGGGAGAAACGTTTCTGATCCAAGTGACTTCTTCAGTCTCAGCTGACTGCTTGGTTGGGAAAACCGACCACAGAAAGAACAAGATAGAATTCAGAACAGCAACAAAGAGTCAAACAGTGAAGTGTAGATTATTGGGCATGAGGTCTTTCTCTTCCGAGTCCCTCTTAGTACATGAATTAATAATTGATCAGCACACTGATTTACTCTGCCTTACAGAAACCTGGTTACAGCAGGATGATTATGTTAGCTGACATGAATCAACACGCCCAAGTCATTCTAGTTGTCAGAATCCTCAAAGCACAGGCTGAGGGGAAGATGACAATATTGGATAATAAATACACAGAGGTGGGGAGTAGATTTCATCACAGTAGATGTCTTTCTGAAAGTGCTGTAACTAAGTTTAAAGATATCATTCATTCACTGTATCCTGCTCTCCTTGTGTGTGTACGCTACACAATTCAGCAGTAGCCTAACTCCACTTGAAATAACGCGCGAAGTCAGGATGTAGCGTCCAACTTTAATTAGTAAGTATTTCCTCATGGAGTAAAACTGAAATACAAATAACATAGCTAAAATTAACTTAGCATCATTAGCACAACAAAATTAGATTCCAATACACATCCATTAGCGTTAGCACACAACTACTAAAGTATTCATCTACAGCAAATATTTCTACGAAATATACATAAAATACAATCCTACAATTCAATACAAACTTACAGACTGTGGCGTCGATGGCACAAACAAAAGGCAGATGTCACTGGATCAAATTTCCCCACATGTGATCCGCTAGGAACTAAACAAACATGGCTGACTTCCTGTCATGTCCCGAAACTGGTTTTCAAAATAAAATGAATTTCAAAATGAAATTAGCTCGCTACAAAGAGCGCCTATATTGCAGTAAAATTAAGAGCGGAACACTCCCCGTCTGGTATCTGTTAAAATGCCATATATCAATACTCAAACCACAACATAACGTTTTCAGTCCTTGTTCTTTAAAACCATAACAACCTTCGTTATAGGCCTGAGGAACACTTTGGCCACTCCGTCATTGACGACCCGGATCTCGATCTTGCGGACCTTTCCATCACTGCCGGGGAAGGTGTTCGTCACAAGAGCCATGGGCCAATCGTTCCGGCATGTACGATCATCTTTAATCAAGACAACGTCACCTCTTTCGATGTTTGGGCTGGACTCTTGCCATTTACGATGAAGTTGCAGTGTCTGCAAGTATTCACGTTTCCAAAGATTCCAGAATTGGTCGGCCAATCTTTGCACTTGGAGCCACTGTTGTTTATACAGATCCTTCTCAGTGAACGTCCCTGGAGGAGGTGGAACACTCTGCTTCTGAGTGAGAAGCATTGCTGGGGTAAGTATCTGAGGGACATCAGGATCTGAAGAGACAGAGACAAGCGGTCTAGAGTTGATGATGGCTGTCACCTCCGCCATCAGGGTGCACAGGACTTCGTGGGTCAAACTGGAGGAGGGAGTACGCATCAGCATTGAGTCTAGGATTCTCCTTGCAACTCCTATCATGCGTTCCCACGCACTGCCCATGTGCGAGGAGTGAGGTGGGTTGAAATGCCATGTACATCCGCGATTGTTGGTGTATCTCTGAACTTCTGACTTTGACACAACTTTTTGGAACTCCAACTCTTTGCAAGCACCAACAAAATTGGTTCCACAGTCTGAGTATAGGTGTTCAGAAGGACCTCGGATTGCAAAGAATCTTCTCAAGGAGTTGATGAACGAAGAGGTGTCTAAAGACTCTATCACTTCTATGTGGACTGCACGTGTGCTCATGCAAGTGAAGAGAACGGCCCAATGCTTACTCTGAGCAATGCCTCCTCTTGTGCGCCTGGCTATCACGGCCCAAGGACCGAAAATGTCCACACCAGTGTAGGTAAAGGGTGGTGAAGTGCTTAGTCTCTCCTGCGGTAAGTCTGACATCTTTTGTTTCTCTCTTTTCCCACGAAGCTTTCGACAGGTGACACATCCGTGAAGAACAGTACTCACGCATCGCTTGCCGCCAACTAGCCATGTGCCAGCAGATCGAATGGCACCTTCTGTGATGGTACGACCTTGATGCTCGACCTGCTCATGATAGTGTTTGATGAGCAACGTGGATACATGGTGTTTGCCTGGCAGAATGACGGGATGCCTTTCTTTGTCGCTTAAGTCAGCTAACGTCAACCTGCCTCCAACCTTTAGCAGACCATCTGCATCTATGATCGGGTTGAGTTTAGTTAAAGTGCTTCTCTTGGAAACATCGGCTCCCTTGGAGAGAGCATCTAAATCTTCAGGGAAACATGCTTGTTGCACAGCAAGAAGAATCACTGTAGTTGCCTTGGACAACTCGTCAGCTGTGAGAGGTTTAGGGCACCAATGCCAACCATGACATCCGTTGGTTCCTCGGCTGCTTGCCTTAAAAGAACAAACCATATGGATGAGTGTTGCAACTCCTCTCCGTATGGCCTTCCAGGAAGAGAATTTCGTGAACCTCTCACAACCCAGCAACTTGTCCTTTTGACTTGTAACACAGGTTGTAACTTGTGGTCGTATCTCAACATCTGATTCTGGGTTGATAAGCTCAAAGGTCTCATGTTGCTCGCTGCTTGGCTGTGACTTGTATAGAAATGTTGGACCCCTGAACCAGTTGGTTCTGGTGAGCTGTGAGGCTTGAACGGACCTAGAAGCATGGTCAGCTGGGTTATGTTCCGTAGGTACATACCTCCACTGATTCGATTGTGTGGACTGGCGGATTCTCTGGACCCTGTTGTGGACATACACATAGAAACGTTTGGACTGATTATGAATGTAGCCCAGCACCACTTTACTTTCACAGTAGAAGGTGACCGCATCAATTTGGATATCGATCTCTTGAACGATAAACTCAGCAATTTCTACGGCTAGCACTGCCGCACACAGCTCCAGTCTGGGTATGGTAGGTTCAGTTGTTGGTGCAAGTCTAGCTTTCCCAAGAATGAAACCCACATGAATCTGGTCATTTGCATCTGTTGTCTTGAGGTACGCCACTGCACCAATCGCTTTGGTTGAAGCGTCTGAAAAGATGCATATCTCTTTACGACTGGCATTGGAACAGGAGGTGGTGGTATACGCTCGAGGGATATGAAGATGTTGCAGTTCTTGAAGCGAATTTTTCCATGTCTCCCAAACCTTACATTTGTCCTGAGGGAGTGGACTGTCCCAGTCAGTTCCATCTAAGGTCAACTCTCTCAGCAACGACTTGCCTTGAACGGTCACAGGAGCGACGAAGTCGAGAGGGTCGAAAAGACTGTTTATGGTGGAGAGAATCCCACGTTGTGTGAACGGCTTGTCACTGACTGACACTTGGAAGGTGAATGTGTCCCTTTTAACATCCCAACTCAATCCAAGGCTTTGCTGTGTGGGTACTGCGTCTCCATCTAAGTAAAGATCTTTAATGCCCTTAGCATGATCTCCTGCAGGAAAGGCTTTCAAGACGTCAACGCTGTTGGAAGTGATCTTGTGCAGTCTCAGGTTTGACTCAGAGAGAGATGCTTGGGTTCTCTGTAGCAGAGAAATTGCCTCTTCCTCTGTGGATGTGGAAACAAGGCCATCGTCTACATAGAACTCGCGTTCCACAAAATGTCTGGTGTCTGACCCGTACTGCTGTTCTCCTTCCTGTGCAGCTCTTCTGAGACAGTATGTTGCCACAGCTGGAGAAGGACTGCCGAATACGTGAACCCTCATCCTGTATTCAACAGTGTCTTTGCTGGGATCATTATCTCTATACCACAGAAAGCGTAAGTAGTCTCAGTGGTCTTCTCTCACGACAAAACAATGAAACATCTGTTCGATGTCAGCCATGATTGCTACTTGCGCTCTCCTGAAACGAATAAGGACTCCCATTAGACTGTTATTCAAGTCTGGTCCGGTGAGTAGCACGTTGTTCAGTGAGATGCCATTGCATTGTGCGCTTGAGTCGAAAACAACTCTGATTTGGTCGGGTTTCCTGGGATGATAGACCCCAAACATCGGCAAATACCAGCACTCTTTACCTTTAGGGAGTGGAGGGGCTGGTTCTGCGTGATTGTTGTCGAAGATCTTGTGCATGAAGGCAATGAACTGGTCCTTCATCTGTGGTTTACGCTCTAGTGTGCGCAGTAATGAGAAGAGGCGGGTCATTGCTTGCTCACGATTGTTGGGCAAAGGTGGTCTGGGGGCCCTGAAGGGAAGAGGGGCCACCCAACTATTGCACTCGTCCTGAAAAACCTCATCACCCATTATCTGCAGAAACTGTTCGTCCTCTATGGAGAAGGCACGCTTGTCATCATCCGCTGTTCTTGCAAAGACTGTGTTGCCGAGTGAGTCGTCGTCCATTGTAGTGCTACGGCAACTGTGTGAGAGTCCCTTGAGTTGACTGGAGTTGACCGTTTGCTTGAGATGGATGTGGCTCGTACAAGGTCTGAACAATGATGGTCTTCCGTCTTCCAGTATGTTCGTTTTATAACAGTGACAATGGGCTTATGAACCTTTCCCAAACAAACATCACCTACTAAGACCCATCCAAGGTCAAGCCTTTGAGCGAAGGGTGCATCACCAGGACCGTTGATCTGCTGCCTCACCTTGTGAACCTTAAGAATGTCTCTCCCAAGCAAAAGAAGGATCTTGGCATCGTTATCAAGAGGCGGGATTTTGCTAGCAAGGCTCTTGAGGTGCGGGTGATGGAGGGCAGCTTCAGGTGTCGGTATTTCATCACGATTATCTGGTAAGTCGTCACATTCGATCAGTGTTGGTAGCGCAAGGCTAACTTCACCATTTACTGCTTCGATTTGATAGCCATTTGCTCTCCTGCCGGAGGTTGCGGCTAAGCCAGCACAAGTTTTCAGGGTGTAGGGGTATGAGCCAACTTCGATTCCGAATAAGTTGAAGAACTCTGACCTAGCTAGAGACTTGTTGCTCTGGTCATCGAGCATAGCATACATTTTGATGGCTTGTTGTGGGCACTCTTTAGGGTAAACCTTAACAAGACATATCTTGGAACAAGATTTTGACCTGGTACAGTCGCCACAAACTTCAGTGCACAGAGGGCTTGCAACTGGTTCTGGGGTAGTGTCCTCTTTTTCCAGCTCCCCGCCGTCACCTGTTCGGGGACTTGAGGCCTTGGTGGACAGTTGTGGTGGACCGGGATGAAGAGCTGTGATGTGCTTGTCACTGTTGCACTCATCACATTTCAGGACAACTTTGCAGTCTCGTGCGAGATGAGATGTGGATGCACAGCATTTGAAACAGACGCCTTGATCTTTCAAGTACGTTTTGCGTTCTTCAATAGTCTTTAGCCTGAAACCACGGCATTTCTTTAAGGGGTGGGGTTTTTTATGGATGGGGCAATGCTTGGATATATCCTCTCTAGGATCTGGATCATTTTGTGGGGCATCAGAAACGACTTTGGTCGTATGCACTGAGACTGGGGTTCTTAAATTTGTGTGGCGTGAGATAGGCTTTTCTGTGACAGGACTGCTTCCAGAAAGAGCAAAGCTGGGATCGTTTCTTGTTTTAGCTTGATAGTAGATGAAGGAAGTGAAAAAGGAAAAGGGGGGATAACCAACCTTGTAGTCCTCTTTGTATTTTGAGCCTTGAGTGATCCATTTTTCTTGCAGGTTGTATGGCAGTTTTTCCACGATGGGTTTGATGCCACGGGCGGTATCCAGGTATGCTAAGCCGGGCAAGTAGCCATCTTCTTTTGCTGAAAGTAATTCCATCAATAGATCTCCAAGATCCCTTAACCTGTAATTGTCCTTGTTTGTTATTTTAGGAAAGCTGTCCAATTTCCTAAAGAGAGCACTTTCGATGACTTCTGGAGCACCGTAGCATTCATCGAGCCTGTCCCAGACCATTTTGAGTGCAGTATTTGGGGTGTCAATATGAACTGCTCTTAGGCGCTTGACGTATGCAGAAGATTCCTTCCCAAGCCATTTTGAAAGTAAATCCAGCTGTTCACTTGCAGTAAGGTCCAAACCCTTAATGGTATTGGAGAAGGCAGATTTCCATGCTCTGTATGACTCTGGGTGATCATCAAAGTGGGTTAAGTCAGTGCTCACAAGCTCTTTTCGTGCCAGGTACTTCGCCATGTCCATCATCACTGAAGACTCTGGAGGGTGTGAATGAGAAGTTTTGGGGTACTGAGGAAAAGTTAGCTCTGGCTTAGGGTAGGGCGTATTGCTCTTTTGTTCTTGCAGGAGTTCCTGACTGTTACCTTGGGGGCGACCATTTATGTCTGGCTGAGCTGATGGGGTAGAGGTGTGAGCGGTTTGGTATGCATGCGTTACCTCGGAACTTGGTTGTGGCTGGAAAGGTGTGGGCCATGTGTCTTTCACAATATACTCATCTTTAATGATGTACTTAGCCGATGGTGGAAGGCTTTTCTCGATGGGATGCTCTGATATTGAGAGATTGACTGGTTCATTGCGTTGGTTAAGCTGCATAGTTTGGTCTCTGATATAGTCACTTACACGTTCATGTGTACTCTGCACCATAACTGGGAGACTTTTCCAACTAGGATGTGCTTCAACCTCTATCTCTGCTGCTGCTTCCAAAACTTCTGCTTGGGCAATTGCGGCTGCAGCTTCCTTTTCCAGATTTAAGGCTTCGAGATTAGCTTCTAATCTTGCTTTGTCGACTTTAATGCTGATCTCTCTCTGTGCGAAGGCAACACGTGCACGAGCAGCTTCTGCCTTGGCTCTCACGTGCGCTGCTGCTGCACTGACATTTGATCTACTTGAATATCTGGAAACTGAACCAGTGCTTTTAACTGATGCTCCATCTTGAGGAGGCTTTGGTTCCTTAGGTCTTGCACCTTCGGGGTGTGCTTCGTCCATGTTTGCTGACATAGCTTGCTGTCGTAGAGTTGTTTTGCCAGCTGCTAACCGTCTTTTTACTATCCTGCTCTCCTTGTGCGTGTACGCTACACAATTCAGCAGTAGCCTAACTGCACTTGAAATAACGCGCGAAGTCAGGATGTAGCGTCCAACTCCTTTTAATTAGTAAGTATTTCCTCATGGAGTAAAACTGAAATACAAATAACATAGCTAAAATTAACTTAGCATCATTAGCACAACAAAATTAGATTCCAATACACATCCATTAGCGTTAGCACACAACTACTAAAGTATTCATCTACAGCAAATATTTCTACGAAATATACATAAAATACAATCCTACAATTCAATACAAATGAAAACTTACAGACTGTGGCGTCGATGGCACAAACAAAAGGCAGATGTCACTGGATCAAATTTCCCCACATGTGATCCGCTAGGAACTAAACAAACATGGCTGACTTCCTGTCACTTCCCGAAACTGGTTTTCAAAATAAAACGAATTTCAATATTAAATTAGCTCGCTACAAAGAGCGCCTATATTGCAGTAAAATTAAGAGCGGAACACACTGTTATCTTTTTCAATGCATCGTGCCAACAGAGAGCAGAGCAGCTACCTGAAAACAGGTCGATTAACCCATATTAATTCCTCCATAAAATTAGAATCAGATGATCCACTATGGAAGCTGAAGGCTCTGCCTCCCATTCTACTTTTAAATACTCTAGGAACAACAAGTAAGCCTGCAGTGTGAGAGCGAAGTGCTCTAATAGGGTGATATGGTACTACTTGGTCGTTAAGATAAGATGGGGCCCAGGGCTGGACTGGGACAAAAAATCGACCTGGGCATTTTGACTAGAGACCGGCCCACCAGGTATTAAAGGAAAAACCATAAAGCCTTTGAATGAAAACAAAAGCTGTTGTCATAGTGATGTACACTGTCTTGTTGGTATATATGTATCAATCTAATAAACTTAAACCTACACCATCCTCCCTATTCTGGTATTCTAAACAGTACTTAGCCGAAACCCAAAGACTGCTTGGTGAAGTTAACCTCCTGAACTATCTACAACACATGGCGGAAACCTGAAATTAACACAGAGAAGACTAGAGGTGAGACATGATCATTACTGAATATTAAAAATAATAAATGACAGATTTAGAGATATTTTCATAAACTATTCATTTACCACATCAATAAACAGCATGGCAGGGCAAAATATTTTTTCTAACATGGCAACCTTTAAAAAGTGAAAGGAGACAGAAAGACAGGTGAGAAAGAATAAAACTTAATTGACTTTTTGATGACATTTTACACACAGTGCTGGTACAGAATCTAGAAAATGTGGGAAAATACTGGCATCATATACAGTACTTACTTCTGAAGAAATTGTGATGGGACCCTGAAAAAAAATTACTATGTACAATAATGGATTTCTATACATTTTACATCAGATGAAAACGTTTGTTGTAAGATTCAGATAATTATTTGTTAAAAACGAGACATTTTAAATGAGAATAAGAAAGAAAAGTATATCTTTGTGCCCCCCTTTACCTGTTAATGCCGTACCTGGCCCCCTGGCAAAACATTTGCTAAATCCGCCCCTGCACAGTTACCAGCTGTCAGCTACATAGAAAAGGATCCTGGTGTTATTTGTCTCTCAGAAACAGTTCATAACTTCCCTTCAACTCATTCATGTCACCTAAAAGGTAAACCTGTTTCTCCATCACCTGTTCAGCTCTGATGATTCAGTAAGGACATCTCCTGGTTTCATCTTCATGTTTCCCTCTCACCACATATCCAAACTGACATCATGACCAGCAGCTTTACAGCTGTGGCTCCAGCAAACATCAGCTGATACTATTAAATAAATTCTAACAACAGCTGATCAAGCTTAAACGTGCTGCTGTTGTTTAATGCGATCTCCGCTGGTTTCTTTTTTTCTGGCGCAAAGTGGGCGATAAACAAACAAGAGAGAAAAGCCGATCAGCTGATCATTGATCAGTTTCATGATTGAAGTAGGAACAGGAGAGGGAGGGAGAGAATGAGAGAAGAAGAAACAGCTGGATGCAGAGAAAAACACATTTCTAGCGTTAACTGAACTTCCCAAACAGAGCTACCTAGATCACTTAAATTACACAATTGAAAGCATATGTGTATTGTTTGTGTATTTATACACAAGCACTCATATATAATAATAATGGATTGCATTTATATAGCGCTTTTCGAGACCCTCAAAGCGCTTTACAATTCCACTATTCATTCACACAGTGGTGGAGGCAAGCTACAGTTGTAGCCACAGCTGTGGGCACACTGACAGAAGTGAGGCTGCCATATTGCGCCATCGGCCCCTCTGGCCAACACCAGTAGGCGGTAGGGTGAAGTGTCTTGCCCAAGGACACAACGACCGAGCCTGTCCGAGCCGGGGCTCGAACCGGCAACCTTCTGATCACAAGACGAACTGCCAACTCTTGAGCCACAATCACCGTATTCAAAGAATTAAAAAAAAATGTTCATTTACTTGTTACTACCACACACCAAATCCAGTCGTTGGTACTTCCTGGCTTGTGTAGCCACTAGGTAACAAAAGCTCAACACTGCGCCTAGCATCCTGGAGCACTTCTGTTGTCTTTTGTACGTGTTTTGGAGTTTTTACGTGTTTTGGAGTTTTTACGTGCGTCTGAGTTTTTACGTGTTTTGGAGTTTGTACGTGCTTCGGGGTTTGTACGTGCTTCGGAGTTTGTACATGCTTTGTCTCTAGGGGCCACCGTAAATATACTTTTATTTATTCACTCCACATAAAATGTAATAAATAAATCATATCATACAAAAACCAACTATTCACATTTCAACTTTTAACTATTTAAATTTTCAGCTTTTTCCTTTTAAACAAATTTAAAGTGAAACAACACCAAACACTGCAAACCACAACACAATTAAATATAAATTAAAATATGAAAACAAAAAGAAGATGCACATTCTCTGTCATATGGGCCTGCATGAATAAACTTTCTGAATCCTTTATCATCCGCGACTGTAAATAGTTGTGGAAGATTACTATACCTTTCCAATGTGACGTTGTTGTCCCTGGCTCTCTTTCTCTCTCTCTCCCTCCCGCTCTGTTCCTGTGCTACTGCGACTGTAACTTTCGCCCCTCCCCCCTCTGCTCAGCGCAAAGCACAAGGCTCGCGTGCGAAATATGGGCTCAAATTGTGGTCATAAATATTTTGTACTCGTAAATCAGGATTTGTATGTGTAAAAAGAATTTGCGTGTGCGTAAAAAAGATTTGTGTGTGGACTTAGCCAAAAAATACGTGTGAAACTGCACTCAACTTTCAAGTTACAAGTATGAATTTTGACCCTATTTTTCTTCCTTTCATCTGATTAATCAATGTCATGTCAATCACAAATTTAACTATCCAATCAGAGAACAGATGGGTTTGGCTATTGGAGGGGTGCTTTATGGAGCTTCAGGTCCTTGAAGGGAATAAATGCCCTTTTACATGCCAGCCCAACGTTTTCCTTCATCACCACGAAGGAAAACAATCATTTTTACACATACAAATCTTTTTTTACGCACACACAAATTCTTTTTACACATACAAATCCTGATTTACAAGTACAAAATATTTATGACCACAATTTGAGCCCATATTGCGGAGTGAAGCGGAAAAAAAGTGCGAGAGAGAGGGTGAGAGAGAGAAACAAAAAACCCACAGCTCGCGTCGCTCCCTTCAAAGAGTCGGCTCTAAGAGCCGTTTCGGTTGCGACCGACACATCACTATCAGGGACAGATGTGAGAGTCCCTTTTGATCATGATCGCTTGATTGTGATGCTTTAGCACAACTTTCTAAAACACAACACTTTCATCTCTTTTTTGCTTTTGGCAGGTGGTGGTGTGATGGCTGCTACTTCTCACTGCCTTGTTTGGCTATATAAATACAAAGATACATACAAAGACTTTTTAAGCTCTTATCATTTTACTTTTTCACAACTGCGGACACACTCAACCATTAACACGGTGTCATTTATTCTTTCGTTCTCAGAGTCCAGGTAACGCTTTTCACTGAACTGTTGCAATGAGACAACACTGCCCCCATGAGGTGGAACCAGAAATTACAACACTGCCCTAAAAACCTGCCAAACAATGCATCCTGACTTTTTCTAGAGTTCCTGTATATAATCTACACAGCACCAAGTGTCAGAGCTTTCTGCTTTCCTCCTTTGCTGTGTAGTAATGACAATAAAAAAAGGAAAAGCTGAAATAAGTCAGGTTATTAACTTGAAACGACTCCTCCATTTGTTACTGTTTTACGGACACCTTGTAACTGTGTGTTTTTAAGGACGTAGCACGCACCTCTGCAGGCTCACATACCAACAGTGAGTACAGCAGGGCCGAGCAGAGGAGTTTGGTTGGCACAGTGTCGGTCTGCAGAGGAAATACTAGCAGCTGCACAGATCCAGATTTTGTTTGTCGGCAGTGTCACGGTACTGGCTCGTGTGACCCAGTGTTTTGAGTTTCTTTGTATTTTGCTGTTCATTTGTGTTCTAGTTTCATATTCAGCTGACCTAAATTCTGTCATGGCTAGGTTGCAGTTACAGTTCATGGTTTAACAGATTCCCCTTGTGTCTCACCCCTGTTTAAGTCTCCCTCATTGGTTAGTGTGTCTAATCTGTCATGTCTCATGTCTGTGAGTTTCATGTTATATAGCTCATGTCATTTCTGTGTCTTATTATGGTTCCTGTTTCACTTTGAAGGGGTCTTGTGGTCCATGTTCATTGTTTTAGTTTCACTTCCACTGTGGCGTCATGATGTTCATGGTAGTCAGCTGTTCCCTCGTGTTTTTCCACTTCCCCTGATTACCTCTTGTGTATTTAGTCTATGTGTTTCCATTTAGTCATTGTCAGGTCGTCTGTGTTACCTTCCCCATGTCTTGTCACAGTGTTCAGAGTGTTCATAGTCATAGTTAAAGTCTTCCTAGTTTTCATAGTTGAGTCACAGTTTTCTTAGTTTTCATTTTTCCCTGTTTAGGTTCTAGTGCAGTTTCACCACTGTCCTTGCTGCTTGCTTTTTGCCTCCTTGTATGAGCCCTAATAAAGGCTCGCCTCTCGTTTAGAGTTCAGTTCCGTCTCCTCGCCTGTGTCTCCTCCATCCTCCTCACTCGACCCACGACCGTGACATCCAGATATCTAAATGGAAGCTTTGTACAGCTAAACCCAAGAATTAAATCAACTGATCGTATAATTAAAATTGAATTGAATTAACATCAGAATAAAGCTCAGCTAGGAAGATGCAACAAACACACATGTCCGTCTTGTCTGGTACATAACAGCCGGGCTGATAAAATGCAGAAAGAAAAGGCAAAACTGAAACTCTTCTCAGAATAACAGTGTGTGAGTCATCACTGGACTAACAGCTCAGTTCAATAATTCAATGCTCCTCTGTAAGTATGAATTATTAAGCCTGGAGACGATGTCCTGTGCTGTGAAACCGTTCCAATGAATATTTCTCCTTTTATTAGGAACTGCTGCTTCTTCTTGCGTGATCGGCTTCTGGAGTCGCTGAACTTCAGTGAGTCTGAGAGTTTATAAAGCACGTCACACGTCTTACATATGTTCACTATATAAACTGAACACAGACTTAATAAAAAAGATGATTGCATTTTATCTGTGTGACATCCCAGATGGTTTAAGCAGTAGAAAATGTTAATGCTAGCATGCCACCACTAGGGGCAGCGCTAAACCTAACCAACAAACATGTTTTCCATGGATACCGTGTGTGAATGGCTTGAACCACCTGGGAAGCAGACAGTGCCATGAGACTCAGCTGTATGTGATATTTTCCTAAATCTGTAGAAAAAAAGATTGTCCAGAGGAAAATGATCATCTTTGCAAATTTGCCATTTGCACTTTCTTTTAAATCTGCTCCTGGTATCACTGCCTAGTTTTCCCTGTTCATCACACTTTTCTTCTGAGCACATTTTTGTCTCGTTCCTCTCCATCTTCACCCGTTTTTCTCAGAATCATTAAGCGTCTCATTTAAATTTCTGCTTCACTCTTTTCTCCTCCTTCTCATGACATTGTGACCATAGACTGTATATAAAAGATATGTAGCTTCCAAGCCGAGGATTTAGCTTTCAGGTTAGAAAAACAAAGCCGGACTGAAATGCCTTGAGCCTGCTTTTTGAATCGAAGGTCACCAGATGATGTTAGCTGTGGCTGGGAAAAAGACTTCCTGTCAAACTATGACTTGACCTCTTTAAACACTTTCCTTCCGAGTTTGTGGCCTTAGTTACTCATTTTAGGTTATACTGAATACAACATGAAATCTATTTTGTAAATGTCTCGATGCATGCTCAATCATCCAGAGAAGGAAATCCCAAAAAGTTGATTCTGTTTATCAGGAACGCTACGTGCAGATGAACAGAATCAACTTTTGGGGATTTTGTAAATCTCAATGAAACCATGTTTGAAAATGAAGAATTATCTGGGATTATCTGTGAAACTGCACTTGTCAATCACAAAATAATTAACAGCAACGAGCAGCACAGTTGAGAAGAAGGGACAATGCAGACAATGCAATCAACCCAAAGGCTCAAGCTCAAGGGGGTCGCTGCACTGCTGTAAACAACATGCACACATAAAGCTTGCAGCTAACATTTCCCCCATGCATGCAGAAAGTATAAATATGAAAAAAATAAATTTATTAATACAATAAAGTAATGTAAAATTAAATAATAATACAAATACCTTAAGGTGGTGCCGGAGAGGTGAATGTTGTTCAAGATAAAGACGATGTTGGATAATACCTCCAACCCACTCCATGACGTGCTGGCTAGCCACAGGAGCAGTGAGAAACTGTGAAACCTGTGGCCATCTCCCTGTACAACTCCTCCATCTAACACTGTAAACACTGCAATAGTTACACCCTTTTTACACACGCTCTTTTCTACTCTGTCATATTCCTGTCAACATTCTTGATATTTATTTATAACCACGTCTGTCAATCCTTGATATTTATTGAGTGACGTGTATATATTAGTGCTATTTCTTAAATTTTTTAAACCTGTAACATATTGTATTGTTGGTCTGTTTCTGTTATTTATTCTGGAGCAACTGTAACCCACATAATTTCCTTAGGGATTAATAAAGTATGCTGATTCTGAAATAATTATACACCTCTCTGCATTTAATTATTAATCTCTGTCTCTCTTCCACAGCATGTCTTTGTCCTGTCTTCCTCCCCACACACCAACCAATCACAGCAGATGGCCCCGCCCCTCCCTGAGCCTGGTTCTGCTGGAGGTTTCTTCCTGTTAAAAGGGAGTTTTTCCTTCCCACTGTCACCAAAGTGCTTGCTCATAGGGGGGTCATATGATTGTAGGATCTACCTTACAGTATAAAGCGCCTTGAGGCGACTGTAGTTGTGATTTGTTGCTGTATGAATAAAACTGAATTGAAATGAACAATTCTATTGTTTGTTATTTTTTTCTTTATGAAAGGTATATTGAGGAAAATCTACTTAGATTGAAGAACGCATTGAAAATCTCGTGTTTCACTCCACTAGTGAAAATCTCACAAAGTGCAAAAAAAAAAAAAAAAGATAAATGTTAAACAGGGGTTTTAATGCACAGCTCTTCATGCAGGGCCTGCCATTGTTTTATTATTGAATTGTAACAGAGCAGCTGTTAATCTGACAGTCAGAATTTTTTTAAAAGAAAAAAAAAAAACTCTGGCATTCCTGTAACGAAAGTGAATCATGTGCACACAGTATCTTCCTCTTATCTCCACATGAATCGCTAATAAAGTGTCACAATCATTTCATCACACCCGGCCCTGATGAAACACAAACTACAAAGGCAAGTTTTAAAATTATAATGCCGTGCATTAGCGCTCACTGAATATTTTCTTTCATTTTAGCCAGATGCATTTTAATAAGACACACTGCATAAATTTGCATTTTCTGCAAACTTCTCTCACTCACTTTGTTGCAACGTGGACGGCATTTCAGGAAGTTAGTCGCAGTCGGGTTTCAATGAAGACCCTCACAAAGGAACACTGTTCAGTATTCAGCAAAACATTTAAGACAGCACTGGTTAATGTGAGCGTAGTTTTTACTACTTTGACTGGACCGGACGGCGGCATGGCAGCTGCAGGACCGGACGAGGATGATGCTGCAGGCGACAGCGTGGAAACCGCAGGTGGAGGCGCTGCAGGCGATGGTGATGGCTGGACGGGCTCCTCGGACCCCCCGAGCGGAAGGAGGAGTCTGGAGTGGTTCCTCTGACCCCCCAGTGAAAACAGAAGGCTGCTGAACGGGCCCCTCAGACCCTCCAGCGGAGGCAGGCACAGGTGTGGGACCTCTGGCAGGCACAGAGCAGGCTGGAGCTGTGCAGGGTGTTGACTCTGTTCTGGCAGCAACAGCAGGGAGCAGTCCTCAGCTGGCTTCTTAGCCTCCAGGGGTACAGAGTCAGCTGAGGGTTGAGGCCCTGGAGAGAGTAACTAACTCTAAGGGGCCCAGCTTTTGAGGGAACTTAACAGTTTTAATGGGTTTGTCACTCTGCTTAGAATGAGTGGTTAAAAAAAAACAGTTCTTTACGGATGGTGTTACGATAGCTACCTGTACGGGAGAAGCAGGTGAAGACTGAACTGATGGCTGAGCTAATCTTTGAGCTGCAACCTGAGTAGGTGACTGACCTAGAGACCATGGAACAGGTAACCATGCTCGGGACGGAGCAGGAGACTGAGCTGCAGGAGACTGAGCTGATGACTGAAGTAATGGTTGAGGTAAAAATGGAGCTTCAGGCTGAAGTGGTGGTTTTGGTGGAAGCGGAGCAGTGGCCGGGTGGCTGACTGAGCTGATAACAAAAATGGCAGCTGAGCTGTAGGCTGTGCTGGTGACTGTGGCGGAAGTGGAATAGGTGGTGGTGTAGGTGCTCCTGAGTCTTCAGAACATTCACTAACCAGCTGGACAGGCTCAAAATTTACAAGACCAGAAGTGGCTGACACAAAATTAACAGGCTCACAGTAGACAGATTGTCCAGAAATAAATCCGGGCTTAGAAGGGGCAAAACAAATTGAGTCCTTACTTGAGCTTGCATTAGAATGCAAAACAGTCCCAGATGAAACAGTCTTAACTCCTGGCTCTGAAGGAACATGAGGAGCACAGTCTTTTGAACCCAGAGGGAAGTAATTATTCTCAAAATAAACACACAATGGAGTCCGCTGGGTCCATTATCTGGTCGGGTCGTTCTGTCAGGGTCTGTGTGAGGGCCGGCAGAAAAGGACCCAATCGCAGACTCCAAAACGCAAAGACAAAAAGGTGAACTTAAGCAGCTTTATTGCTGCGCACAAACTGAACTGAACTGAACTGAACTGAACTGAACTGAACTGAACTGAACTGAACTGAACTGAACTGAACTGAGAATATAAAACTAAACTAGCAGGCAGGAGGACGGCACACACACCGAGGGACGACAGAGAGCAAGGAACACAGGGCTTATATACACGGGGAGTAATCAGGGAATGGGAAACAGGAGGGAGACACAGCTGGGTGAGATTAGGGCTAACGAGACGGGGGGGGGGGGGGGGGGGGGAAAGTGGAACACACTGACATCAGACATGAACCTTCAAAGTAAAACAGGAAACAAGAGACAATTCACAAGACACAGACTTGACACTGAACTAAAAGGGACACATGGAAAACCTAAGAAATAGAAATCACATAACAAAAAACTATCCATCCATTCACTTCCGCTTATTCTTTCCAGGGTCGCGGGGGACGTGCCTATCGCAGCTGTCATGGGGTGAGAGGCAGGGTACACCCTGGACAGGTCGCCAGTCTGTCGCAGGACACGCAGAGACAGACAACCCTTTGCATTCACACCTATGGGCAATTTGGATTAATCTATCCCCACAAACTACATTTCTTTGGACGGTGGAAGGAAGCCAGAGTAAACACCCACGCAAACACGGAGAGAGCATACAAACTCCACACAGAAAGACCCCGGCCTGATGGTGGAATTGAACTCAGGACCTTTTTGCTGTGAGGCAACAGTGCTAACCACCTTGCCACCGTGGTTCCTCAAAGAACTAGAGCACTAGAAATACAGAGAAAGAAGCTTAAACACTAAGAGTGATAACAATGATGAAAACCAAATATCAAATCAGAACACAAGTCACTTACAGCAAAGAAATTATAGAACAATAATAATAAATAAAACACTGGGTCATCGATCCAGGACCATGATAGCCTCTAGAAAGGAACACAACAGATCCTTTCAACACTATGGGGGAGTAACGCTAACATTCTGGAGCATTTCCTTAACTGATCCCATGAATCCCATGGATCAGGCTCCTGACATTGGGCCTTGTTTACTAATATTTGTGTGGAAACTTGTTCAAAAAGATTAGATCCCATGCAAATTACCATCAGATTTATGAAAATTGCAGCGCAATTGCAAAAAGTGATTTCCAGTATTTGCCAAAAAATGATTGTTGGTATTTAAAAAACTGTAAATCACTTGTCGGCCTATAATCTGTGAAGAGAGAGCTGAGCTTAAAAGTAAAGCTGACGATTTACACCCTTTGAACCGGTCACACAACAACTTGTCTTGAAGAAATCTGTCTTCAGCCTCAGGCTGCTCTTCATTTAGGGGTTTTGCTGAGGTGGGCTTTGTCCACCAGGGGGCAGTTTGCAGGGAAATGCATATTGTTTTTGTCAATGCAAACAAAACTACAAACAATGTAAAATCTGAGCCTACTGATGATGCTCAGTTTGTAAAGTACAATAAATAATCTGTATTCAAAGAAAAACACTGGACTGGATCTGATGCAATCAGCTGATGGTTTTAGTGGAATATGTAAAAAAAATCCCAGTTTGTCCAAACTTCAATTTTAACATTAGGAACTGCCAAAACAGATGCCAATATAGTATATTCTATAAAACAAACTGGTTGACAGCTCAGTTTTTAAGCTCTGTTAAGAACACATACACTGATACATATTTATTTATTTCAGTGTTCAAATAAAGTTAAAAAAGTGTCTTTTTAATTTTATTTTACAGTAACTTTATTTGTTTTGTTTTTAACCCAATTTCTTACACTCTATTACACACAAGACAAATGTAACTAAATCTGAATAAAAATGCTTTTTTAAAAACAGCTGTAGATTTGACTGTGTGATTTGAAAAGCTCTGTAGGACTGATGGGGCTCTGACACTTACGTTTACGTTTTGTACTATTTCCCAAAAAGATTTTCTTTTTTGGTTAATTTGAGCCAAACGTTGCTCTGGACAGCAGACATGCCGGGTGCTAAACAGGCCTTGAGGTACAGTCACAGGTACCAGGACCAAAGCACGACTAATGCTGTCAACAGTTTCTCTTTATTTGCTGGAATTTGTTTTCAATGAACTATTTAGTGAATGCGTGTGGACTACAGCGCACTGTGGTTGATCTTTTTCACATGATAAACAATCTTTGGCAGAGTTCAGAGTACAGACAGCTGTGTTGTGTGAAAGCCTCTTTGTGTTTATGAAGACTGTTTGACCCACTGACCTTTACAACAACAACAGGCTTTTATTTTGTAGATGCTGCAGATGATCACGTCAACTTTTACACTAAGAAAGTCGCAATTACTGACACACATCTAATCTTTCACACTTGCACACTTTTTACTTCTATTTGCAATCACAATGTTTTCCAGTTATTTAGTATTTCATAATGTTGCAGCACTAGTTAAAATGAAGCACGTATGATTAAAGGAAACAACAGTTTGAAATGAAAAATAGTGATGTCCATATTTAAAGATCCATTCATCAAGTCCAACCTCCTCTCTGTATCAGCCTGTTTGACTCTTTTTTTACTGAAGTTAATGCTGAACCTTAAAACCAATCATGAATCAGCTTTGGTACAATCTATGTATCTTGTTTCTAACGGGAGAACAGTCTGGCCTCTCTACATGACTTCAGTAAGGAGTTGATTGTTCTGAGTCAATGCTGAACCACAAGATCAATCAAATCTAAAAAAACTGAAATGAAAAAATACCACATATCCCTTCTGGGTTTTTTATTGAGTAACGTGTGTATTTAACCAAGGCATGCCAAACTTTCACACTATGAATATTTCCCACGTTAAAGTCTCTCAGCGTCCATCTGCGGTGGGTTGAAACGAGCAGGGATCACGTTCTGGTCTGGAACAGTCTAATTCATGCAACACTAGAATCACTCAGTTCTTTATTAGGTCCAGTGATTTCAATGCCGACAGGGTAAGGCTGTCCAAATGGTTTAAATCTACAGTGTCTATTAACTCTGGTCTTAATTATCATCAGTACAAGAATTGGTACAATAATTCCAAAATAATCTTATTTAACAGTTTGGGAAATGTTAAAATATGACCTGTGGCTATGTGGCAATAATCCACTTTAAAGTTTACTCAAAATGTGCTTTTTGGAATTTTCTCCAGTGAATTATCACAAACGGGATCAAACGCAAAGGTTGGTTTAAATTGTGACATGTGGTCATGTGATCATTTTAAAGCTTCTGCATAAAACTATCTATAGTCATTGTCACAGGAAAAAATTGGCATCAAAGATATCACAATTACCTCATGTGTCAAGTGCATAATTTATAGGCGATTATACCAGATTAATGCTTAAAATTCAGAGCATCAGTGCAATAATCCAGGAGGTTCACAAGAACTGCTGAGTTGTTTCTTTATGAAGAGGAGTAAAATCTATGAACGTTCCTGAGGCTTTTCACTCTCGGCTAAAAAAGACTGTCAGCCACTTTCGTCCTCTAAATAATCGTAATATTCAGCTTTTTTTTAAAAAAAAAAAAAAAATTCATCTGAACTAATTAGAGTGATGAAATCTGTAGTAATATCCTCCCTTTAAAATCTTCCAGGCATTGTGAAGCTTTTGGCAGAAAGGAAATCAGTGATAGGAGAAGCTGACGATGATGAAAAGGCAAAGAGGGAGGCAGTAAGACAGCTGGGAGGGTTCACAGAGCGGCGCGAGGCTGCAGGAGGGTCCAGAACCAGATGAAAGCCGTCTGTGTTCAATCATCACTATGACCCGGGTCAGACGGCGTGCAGTAAATATTCAGTCTATAATATATTGTGCAACAATTCTACTTTTCAAAAGTTCACGTTGTTCACTTGTCAGGGAGACGCTGTTTAGTGGCCATGTTTTTGTCCATCCCGTCTACATGTACAGTACTTAGTAACGCCACAAAGAGACAGCAAATAAAATATATATGAGATGGACGGACAGAGTCAGCTGGTGATCGCTCTTTTGAAGATGGGGTATGAGAAGGTGTGCTCCATCTTCAGGAGTATCATACTCTTAACCTCCTTTAGAAGGTCTATGCCACTGTACCAGTCTGCCTGTTTGTTGGATCTCCAATTCAAAGGGAACAATATGTTTTTGTCCCTGTTGTGGAAAACTGGAGCAGGTCTTTAACCTCTCATGGATACTAGATGGTGGGAGTTTGGTGGTCTTGAAGAAGGCAAATGACTGCATGCTGTGGTGTTTCTTCCTGAGTGTGGGGTATCGAGCACATGTTACAGCCTTTCTGTCACAGCTGCAGCCCGGTTTGATTTGCTGACAGTCAGACTTGTGCCGACGAGCGTTAGAGTTTAGAGACAGGGCTGCTGTTTATCACAGATTCCATTTTTCAACTTTTATGGACAGAATTTTTTTGGCACGGCCAAAGAGTGAAGCTCTCTGGTTTGGTGGCCAAGTTTTAAAGGATAGGTTTTGCTTTTATCAAGTATGCATGACCCAAAAAAAGTCCCTCATTGCTCCATTTTAATGCAAGTGATAGGTAACAAACTGCAGTGATATGTTCTGCGTATCCCTGTGGTGGTGTAGATATATACATTTCATACGAAAACTTTTTGAGTTAAATCAAGTGGAAAACTGCCGATTCTTGAGTGACAGTGGGAAGATAGTAAGACATGAAAGTAAGTCCTTCTTCTCTTTTACAGTTTTGCAGCAATTTTGGTTGGATTGAACTGTTTGAGGGGTTCTGGCCCCTGAATTGTACGCTTGACACCATTGCTTTATAGCAATGAGGGCCTTTACACTAATTTTCATATGTGGTCACAGCAAGAACCTTTACTTTGGGTGCTATTTTACTGATAATGTGTGTAAACGTCAGAAACTGACAGCCAGAAACTTTTGCATGGTTCACACAGTGTGCAGGAGCCCAGCTGTCTTTGCAACAGAAACACTCCAACCTGCTCGCTACTTTGACAGCTCTCGCTTCGAGACTGCAGCCTGCCCGGGTGTCAGCCTCCAGGGAGGGCAGCCGAGCTCTCTACAGCGCCGCCCTCCCTCTCTCTCAGCCCGGCTTCTTCTCCTCCAAACGGCGCTCATAGCAGCGACCTGACGGCCGCTCAGCAGTCGCGCTTCTGCCGCTGTTCAAACACACCACCCCACCGGCCGTTCGTGGGGTTTTGATATTTCAGTAGCAGGCACTGACCACAGGGGGAGATCCGGTTCGTTTCAGGGAGTTTTTGTTTTCGGTTGATGGATGGAGTCGTCCCCGCAGGATTCAGCCAGCGAGGCGAGCAGGAGCGGCTCTGAGCCCGCTACATCAGCGAGCCTGGAGACTCCGCACCTCACACCGCCCAGAACACACAGCTCCTCCGGCTCCAGCTCCTCCGGCTCCAGCTGCGGCAAAGGTAGGACTGCTAATTCTTAAATGATGATGATTATTATTGATCTCGGCTACATCTGTCACAGCTGTGAGTGTGTTTGAGCTGCAGCAACAACTTCAAACGGTTTGTGGAGCAGTTTGATGTGTTGGAGCGCAGACACCCACTGACTCGTGCACATTAACACCTCTGTGTGAGAACATCACTTTGATGTGGACGGAAACTGTCATGTTGAGCTGAAGGCATTTTATTTAACTTTAATTAATAAATAATAAAATAATCGACTTAAAAAGTGAAAGTGAATTAATGTCATGCCCTTCCTGTTTGGCCGTTTTGATATTTTTTTGTTCCAGTGAAAGGAAATCGTCTTTATAAGACTTCAGTTTTTAAGACAAACGTGTTCTTACTGTGTTAGCAGCTTGTGTACACCTTTCATGTCAACAATCACCCCGCTCCAAAAATGTTTTTTCTTTTTACAGATCAGTAACAAAGAACATGAAGCTAATGGACAAAAGTAGAAATTGTTGATTCATAACAGGAACACAGTGATTTGTGGCTCTTTTGTGGGGTGGCTGTGGCTCAGGTGGCAGAGCAGGTGGTGCTTCACCTGGTGGCTCCATCCCCGTGTGTCCATCAGATATCTTGGGCTAACCCCACGTTGTGTCCATCAGTGTGTGAGTGTTTGACAGAAAGCATAGAAAAAAGTGCTGTGTGTCCTCAGAGTGGAAAAGCACTGTATCAGAACTGGTTCATTTATCATCAATAGAAGCTCTTTTGATAAATACGTTAGCACAACATTGTTAAACCCTGCTGCTCCAGCTGTGTCATCCAGATTTGAAATTATGAGGTGCAAATGTCAATTCCTTGTTATTTAGAAAATGACAATTTCTGTTGAGAAACAACGATTTGCGAGTTAGCGCAACAGTACGTTTAACAAAAGACTGAACTGGAGGCTGTTACAACATTTAAAAAATGATCGTAAGAGATCTAAATGAGTAAGAAGTAGAGTCAAAGGGACACAAAGAGACTTGAAATAACCAAATAAAGTGACTTAAAATGATCACACAAAGTCTCATGACAAGTCCACATCGACTACAGAGACTTAAAACCCCCAAAACACAGAATCAACCACAAGGAGACTCAGTACAACACCAGGGTCTGAAGACGGGCACAAAGAGACAAACAACTCCCAAGAATCAGAAAACAGCCAAACATTCAACACAACCACAGAGATTTAAATCAGCGACAGTTCAAACAACCACAGACTCAAAACAATCAAAGAAGGACTTAAAACGACCACAGAGTCTCAAAATAACCACGAAACAAGTACGAAGAGGTTCAAAGTAACAGCTACAGTCTCACAACAGCTAAAACTGCTACAAAGACTTCAACCACAAAAAGACTCAAAACATGAAACAAATTTATTAGGAAGTTAAAAAAAAGAGATAAAACCAGCCCTAAGAAAAACACTCAGAAACAAACATCTGTCTATAGATACATTTTTAAAAACATTTAAACTAAAAGGATTAACCACAAATATATTGGTGGATATGTTTTGCAGCAGAATTATTTTTTTTTACATGTTTTTATTATTTGATGGCCACCTAAACAGAGTGTCACGCTCTCACTCGCATGCAGTAATTAATACCAGTAAATGAAGCCATACGTCCCCTGTGAGCAGCTCACGGACCTGACGGCAGATTTTCCTGCTGCTCGTTATTGGTATGCAGCCTGGAGAGAGAGGGAGAGAGGCGGTCAGATCGAACTTCATTGAGTTTCTCGGAGCAGAGTTGGTTACGTAACAGCTGTTTGAGGAGAAGGAGAAAAATCACAGTGAGTGTTTGAGCTGTGTTGAAAGGGAGACGGGCAGATAGTGTGACTGTTTCTGAGACATGCAGTCAAAGCAGAGCCCTGAGGAGCTGGAACCAGAGTAAACAATGAAAGGTAAATAAAGCCAAATAAATAAAGCCAAGTCAATGGGTCAGATGCTGCGTTCAAGTTTGACTTGTAAAAACCGAGATGACTGTGGGGTGTGTGAATAAGAAAGGAAAGGTTCCAGGTAAGTCTGGCAGGAGAAGTCTTGATAAGGTGATGAAGCTGGTCCTCTATGAAAGAATAGCGACGGGTCCTTTCAGTGTTCAAAGTAGAATTTGTCATTGAGTGTCAATCCTGAAATCAGGAGTTTAATTTCTGAATAATATGGATTTCTGGGACTCGCCTGCTGTCCAATCCGAGCACATATTAATGGCTAAAAACTGGTGTGATAACATTTCACATTTGTTTTGGGAAATGAATAATCACGTTCAGGACACAATATAGACGTTTTCTCCTGAGCAGTGCATACTGCGTATTTTTTACATAAAGGTTTTGCACAGAGTCTTGCTGGTACGCTAGCGCAGCCTTATCCGCCCACAGCTCTGTGTGCATCAGTCAGTGTGTGGTGTACAGTAGGTCTTGGTGCAGCTCTCACTGCTTCAGCCTTCAGACACACCTCTGCCAGTGTGAGGAGAAAGAGAGCAATGGATGATTTAGCCTACAGTAAAGTAGGACCCGCTGAACAACAAAGATAAACAAGTCATATCACATGAATACTTCTTCTCCTTTTTTAAAACATCTTAAAAAATTCTGATGGTTTAAGATGTTTTAAGGCAGGGGTGTCCAACTCCAGGCCTCGAGGGCCGGTGTCCTGCAGGCTTTAGGCCATGTCCACACGAATACGTTTGAAAGGCAATCTTTCTCTCTCTGTTTTGGCCTTCCGTCCACACTGAGAGTTGGACACTGCTGTTTTAAGGTTTTTGGGCCTTTCAGCCATTAATGCTGGATACGACAGTGAAGCAGACAGGAAAGGACGAAGAGAAAGTAAAGAGGTCAACATGCAGGAAGTGCATGTCTGTGGTGACTTTGCAGCATATGGGTGCCTACTCAGCCTGGTAAGTTAAACTAGCGCTCAGTTCAAGATGTTTAATTTTTCTTCTTTTAAATACAAATTTACCTAAGCCTCTCTTGCTTAGGCTTGACTGAATGTCAGTGAAAGCCTGGAATAATTCAATAGCAACCATGCGGGATCACAACCAGAATCAGCGAGCACATTCTGGACGTACAGTCTCAGCGCCTTTCAACAGTACTTACAATAGACTGACACCTTGACTCCTCTGCGCTCACTTAATAGATACTGAATAGGCCATTAGAAGTGACTAGTGATAAAAGCTTCATGCACCACGGGTCCCTGATGATGAGATCATTTTACACTGTGTGTTATGTGTTTACTTTGTAATGTAAAGGTATGTAGACTTTTTAAAAGACATCTTTAGGTTGAGATAAATCAATCTGGCAGTTGCTGTCACGGTTTGAGAGGTTTCTTTGTCAGGTGGTTCTGTGCTCTTGAAAAAAATATCATTTGAATTCATTGAGGAAATATATTAAATTATTATTTATACAGCACCAAATCACAACAGCAGTTGCTTTATATTGTAATCTAGACCCTACAATAACACAAACAGAGAAAAACCCAACAATCATATGACCCCCTATGAGCAAGCACTTTGGCGACAGTGGGAAGGAAAAACTCCCTTTTAACAGGAAGAAACCTGCAGAACCAGGCTCAGGGAGAGGCGGGGCTATCTGCTGTGATTGGTTGGGGCGAGAGAAGGAAGACAGGATAAAGACATGCTGTGGAAGAGAGACAGAGATTAATTACACGTGTGATTCAGTGCAGAGAGGTCTGGTAGGCTTGACTGGTACACCATATTCAAAACCTAAAACTCAAAAGCTTAACTTCACTATGACAAAGATTCTTTGTGTGATTAAAAAAACTGTCGTCAGCTTCTCTGTAAATGTTCTTAGTCATTTATCCACAACAGGGTCTTTTGCCTCTTGTATTCACTGTGCAAGAGGCAGAGTACACCATGGACATGTCACCAATACGACCCAGGGCTAACACAGAGTTACGTCCACAGACTGACCATGAACCTAATATGCATCTGTTTGGACTTTGAAAGAAGCTGGTGTGCCTGTAGAGAACCCACATACCCACAGGGAGAACATGTAAACTCCACACAGGAAGGCCTGTGACGTGCTGACCAATCAGAAATGTCCAGTGAATTGTTCATTTATCAACTAGACAGCTTGATTTGAAACTGTAACTGCTAAACAGTGCTGAGTAACAGTTATAAAAACACGAATTTCACTCACCAGAACGGCTGCACAAACTTCCTGCATGGTCTGTAGCATGCAGCAGCACATTAATTGTGGTAGTCAGTGCAGCTCACTCCTGGAACTGACGCTTACATAATAACACATCAGTCATGAAATGGTGTGTTAGAGATGGATGATTAAAGCAACTGTGATTTTTAAGTTTGTTATGTGAAATGAATGAATGTTGACATCACAATTGCCTGATTGTGGTTTTTGCTGTGTTATCGTGGCTCGTGAGGCGCTTTGACAGTCATTCTGTTCAGGATCCAGTCCCACCAGCGCTCTGCAGCAAAGCAGAATATCCATTCGTTTCATCAGCATGCAAAGAAGTAAAAATAACTGAAGCTGCTCTGGAAACCAAGAACACATGGATATGAGTTTCTTTAATGTGCAAGTTATAATACAATGGAATTGAATTTTTGATCTAAAACAACAAGACTGGGTTTATTAAAAGTCACTTGAAATTTTACTTGAACCTGACCTTTGACCCCAGAGGTGCTGGTAAACAGACACAACTGCCTTGCAGCATATTTACACAAACACAGTCGAGGTGCGATGGTTCATTTGGGCAGAGTGTTGTTACACTGACTGACACCAAGTTTGACCTTCCACGGCAAAGTGTGAAGAGTTGCAGGGTTTTTATCCTTTTCATTTCCTGTGTTGATGCTGATGTAGACTTCATGTCTGGCCTTCACTCCCTTGAAAGGACCTCACAATATTTATCATATGTTACCATTTATACAGGCTCTGTAATCATTTTTACATTTCTTAATAAGTAGTTTTCTTTTATTCTGAGCCTTCTGGCATGGGGGTACAGTGGTTAGCAGGAGTGGTTAGCAAGAAGGTCCTGGGTTTGAATCCAGGCTGGGTGCTTTCTGTGTGGAGCTTGCATGTTCTCCCAGTGTCTGTGTGGGTTCTCTCCGGGTACGCCGGCTTCCTTCCACAGTCGAAAAACATACATGGGGTTAAGTTAACTGGTGATTCTAAAATTGAGCATAAGTGTGAATGTAGGCATTAACGGTCGGTCGTGGGTGAAGCCTGCCTCTTGCTCTGTGATACCTGGATTAGTTTCCTGGCAATCCTGAAATAACTGGATGGATGTTTTAATAAATGGCAATCACACAAAATCTCAAAATCTAGTTGTAGAGCATGTATCTATGGAGCTCTATGGAGAACATGTTGTGGATTATAGTGCTGCAGGAATGAGCTGTAAAAAAGTGTCGAGACACCCCTCATTTCACTGTATTTTGCTAAGAAAATTGCAAAAATGTATCAGTATTTGTATGTATTGCAAACATGGAAATTCTGATGATCTTGAAAATCAATATTTGGTCTGACCACCTTTGTTCTTCGAACAGTCTGAACTCTTTGAAGCAAACGTTCCTGTAATATCTTTAAGTAGTCCCCAGGAATAGTTCAGCAGGTTTCCTTCGCCTTTTGTTCTGTTTCCTGTCCAGATGACCCCACATTGCTTCAACAACGTTCAGTCTGGGCTCTGGGGAGGCCAACCCATGATAGTGTTTCTTTTTGTGTCCTTCTATCCAAGTATGCTTTTATATTGGCAGTATGTATGGGATCACCATCATGCTGAAAATACAGCTTTTGCCAATCAGGTGCTGTCCATCAGTTTTCAGGATTTCCCAAACTACTGCCTGAAACGCAGCTTCAGCCTGTAACAGACCTCCTGCTGTGATGTGCTCTCCTGACCTCCTCTGTGCATACTTGAGACATTTTGAACCAAAATTCAAATGTGGATTCTTTACTCCATAAACCTCGTTGCCACTGACTTTCAGTCAGGTTCTTGTGGAACATGAAATACATCAGCTTAGTCTTCCTGTTTTCCTTCTTTACGAACAGCAGCTCCTCCACTGAGACCCTTTTTCATGTGAACAGCAGACAGACGGTCCTGTGTCAGGTCTTTGCTGAATTTCTTCCTATTCCTTAAGAACATGACTTTCAGGTATTGTTGATAGCTGTAGATCAGATTTTAGACCTGATACTGATAATTTGATGTAAATTATTGTAATGTTTTACAATACATCACTGTAACAAAGTCTCTAAAGATACTATTTAAAATGTTTTTGTTGTTAAGTTGTCTGATATTTTCAGTAGTTTGCCTTTGAGTTAGATGCCCTTTTAATGCTTGAGTCATGAGTCACATTCAGTGTTAAGTGGTTTAAAAATCTGAACTGGAAATGAGTGAAAATGCAGCCAAGGTCAAGAAAACGAACGTTGAAAGCCTGGAGAACTACTCCTTAAGACTAATTCAAAAAATACACAAAGGTCTGGCTGATTGGAAGCAGAGCATAAAGACTTAAAGTAAGTTTAAACAGTTTTACACTTTCACTCCCTCATCTCAAAGTCATTGTTTGTTGTTTCCTTTTTGTTTTTTTGAATGTCTGAAATTAAATCAGGATTTCTCCTTCAAAATAAAACACACAAGCAAGTGCTCCTAAAATGTGAACCTATTTCTGTTTGGTGTGCAGTTTATCTGTATTTGTTTAGTGTTTGTAAAGTGCACTGAGCCCTGCAAATCATTCACAAAACCATACATTTGGCATTACTATTGAAAAAACATTAAAGCAATAACACATCCTTTAAAAAAAGAAAAAATATAATAAAAATATCAACGATAATATTAGACGCTGGCCGGGACATTTTTATGTCAGATGTCCTTTGTGACCCCAAAGAGGATTTGTTTCTCCAGCTGAAAAAGTGAGTGTAATCCACTACACTACGTGGCAATTAACAACAAACTGTCAAAATATTCATAAGATGTATGGGAGACTTCTGAAAAATATTAGTCACATTTAGAAAACAATGTCTGGAAAATATCAATTTTGGGACCAAATAAACTTTCAGAAGAAACAAACAAATTTAAGAAGATTAATGAGAATTAAAATTAACTACATTTTCTCCCTTTGCACATAAACTGTACAACATTAAAAAAAATGTGCCCAAAATATCGTTGGAATAAAAAAAATGAATTATAATCTTCAATGCCAAGTGAGTGTCCAAAAGTGTAAAGTGTTCAACTCATGTTTGAAAAAAGTTAATTTACGTTTTGAAAAGGTCATAAAATGTTATAAGTTGGTATAATCAAGGTGCTGCGAATCCAGAAAAGTAACTCAGCTGAAGCACATTTTTCTCATTTAAATCAACTCAAACGAAACGTATGCGTAGTTGAGATAGAAAGCACACACTGCTCAGTCGTACACTCTGGTGGCAGTACTGCTATTTCTGACGGTACTTGAAAGCAGCGGGCGTGTTACGTAACAGGTCACTGGCAGAAGGGGCACAGAGCCAGAGCCTTCAGTGTGGGAGAGTGAAGGCTTTAAAAACCGAGCTGTGAAGAGCCTTAAAGCTGAACGCTAACTTTCTGACACTCATTTGGGAGAAGAGGAGCAGAGCTCTCATTCTGTGTCTTCTGTCACATTGATTTCACTTTGTTTTGAGCACCTACTGCTCCTTTTGTCCCTCCCAGCTTTTCTGTCTTTCCCTTATTTCTGATTACTAAAATTTCCCTCTATATGTTACATATCTCACTGTCTATCCCTTTTTCTGCTGCCTAGCCTGACCTGTCTCCCCAATGTAAGTTTATATATTGTATGTATTGTCTGTATGGTCGACTAGGTCTGTCATTTCAGCTGCAGGCAACTGCAACTGACAAATAAAGCTCATCCTTATCCTTCACATTCATTGTGCTGTGTTTATGCTGTTTTCATGGCTCTTTTATTGGGATGTCAGAAGGTAGAGCGAGTCGCGCACCAATCAGAAGATCAGCGATTTGTTCGCTGGCTTTTCCGTCCTACATGTTAAAGTATGCTTGGACAAGATGCTGAACCCCAAATTGCCCCTGATGTATTCGTGTGTGTGTTAATGTTAGAAAACTCACTTTGGTATAGGGAGGGGAAAAAGCTCGTGTAATTGGGTGCATGCAGCTTGAGTGGTCAGTTAGAGTAGAAAAGTGCTAAACCAGTACCAGACCCTTTACCTGTTGTTAATAATGTTGTAGTGTCATACACTTTTTATCTTTTTACTTCTATGCGGTCTCACAAATGAACAAAAGTGCCTCACCCATTCATATTTTACTCATGGCCAAAGAGAATGCTGCGTTCGCCTACAGATGATAAAATGTATGTCACATGGATCCAAGTGGACCCTCGTCACGGGTGGGTAATGCAGACCAAGTGTGGGTGCCTGGTCTGAACTGACAAAAGCCTCTTCAGGTAACAGGTAGAATGACATATTTAACTACTTGATCGGAAAGTCGAGGGTTTGATTCCCCTGAACAGCTACCCTGAGGTACCCCTGAGCAAGGTACCATCCCTACACACTGCTCCCCGGGCGCCCAATGGCTGCTTCACTGAGTGAATGGGTTAAATGCAGAGAGGAATCTCCCCACGGGGATCAATAAAGTACACATTATTATTATTATTATTATTGTCACAGTCGTTCTGAAACTGCAGGTTTAAAATTCTTAGCCTTCCTCACAAAGCTGGAGGCACATAAATAAGACCACATCTGTTCGTAGTTTTGTACTTCTGTAGCTGTTTTGTCCTCATATTTTCAGCATTTGTGCCCACAGAGCTTTGATGTCATCATGTCTTTGTCATTTTATCTTCTTTTTTCTCTCCCCTGTTGTCTTCTTTTCCTGTGTCATTGTGATGGACCGAGTTGAAAAAGCAGGAGTTGTCACAGGAATTATTAGAAAAATAGGGTTTTCATTTATTTAACCCCCAAAAATTATATTTACAAAAGTAATAAATGTTGAGCTCATAAAAGAGGTCAAAGAAACAGAACTCAACTCAGGCAAAGGACCGCAAACTTAACCAACCAAAGGACTACCCAATCAAACATGACTGACCTGACATGAAATGACACACAGGGGTTTATACAATGGCTGATCAGACCACTATGACACACGAGGGGTAACTAAACAAAACACAATCGTAAACAACAAACAATGCAGTATAGTCTGGTTTGTTTATAAACTAAACACCAAAGAAGGAAATCAAAACTACTAAACCCTAAATTCAAATATTTAATTAAGTACAACTACTTTGTTTTTAAATGAAAGAAAACACACATTCTCCCCTTCATCAGGAAGTGGTGGTGCGGTCCAATTGTCCCTCTTTGCATTTAGTGGTTTCAAACCCTGTCCACCACCTTTTGTCTGGCAACTCCCAGGGATGATGGCAGGTAAGTAAAAGAAACAAAGGTTAGTCAAAAATCAAAGTAATGAAGTGGTATGAATACAAAAGTAAACTAAATGTGCGCGCTTACAAATAGAACAAATGTATCCAAACCAGTCAACAAAGCTATTGGAAACTAAAGTGTGTTATTGTGTTCAAATGAAGAAATGAAAATACAAGAACAAAACAGGAGCACCAAGAGTTTAAAACATAACATCCATAATACACACAGGGGCTCGAGAAAAGGTCCAAAACAGAAAGTCTATCAGATCACAGGAGCTCAGGGGGTGATCCATACATAGTTCAGGAAGCCGACCCGGAGGACGCTGGCACAAAAGTCCAGAACAGGGCAGTTCAGGGGGCCGACCGTGCGGAAAGCAGCGGCGGCGGGACAGGTGAAGCAACTCCAGAGGCCGAAGGGCAGCAGTGGCGTGAAAACAGTTCGGGCGGCCGGCCACGCGGCAGGCAGTGGCGGCAACAGAGCAGGTCCGGAGGCCGACCACGCGGAAGGCAGCGGCGGCGACGACCTCGTTCAGGGGGCCGCCCTCGACAGCGATGACGTCCAGCTAAAGGCCTGGAAAGTAGAGATGGCACGATAACACTTTTTTATGTCCGATACCAATATCATAAATTTGAATATCTGCCGATACCGATATAAATCCGATATAGTGTATTTTATAATCAATGAAATGTTCTTTTTAAATATCTTGCTCCATTTTGTATAAGTTCATACTCAAGTTTAAAAAACAAAACTAAACTAAATCTATTCTGTTATACCTGTATACAAAAAATGCACTGCACCCAAAATATTTCATAGTTCAGGAATACTGATCAATCTAATAAACTTAAACCTGCACCATCCTCCCTATCCTGCTATTTTAAAGAGCACTTAGTGGAAATATTAAGCAACCTAACTAGGGATGGGTACCGGTGTCCGGTGCCATGATGGCACCGGTTCTGACATAAACGGTAGTAACCAGACCGAAAAGCAGCGCACATTTCGGTGCTTTTTTTCGGTGCTTTTTTTCCCTGAGCCAATTCTAGCCAATCATTTTACGTTTCCGAGGATAGTAGGCGGGTCCAGGTACGTACGTTCTTTTAGAGCAGAGCTACAGATTAAAAATGCCCAAGGCGAAGAGGTCAAAAGTCTGGCTGTACTTCACAGCAAAAGATGCAAACTCAGCAGCCTGCAACAAGTGCTTTAAGGTGATACTGTCAAAGGAGGTAACACCTCGAATCTGATGAAACACCTGGCGACGCATAGCGGTTTTTTTTTAAAGCCGAGAAATGCACCGTATTTGATAGCTTGCTGTGAGACCTCACACCGAGCACATCTACTGCGGGTGTGGTGCCTGTTATCGGACCCGGAGTTAGCAACATCCCCCAAAAACCCGAAGAGTAGAGTCCTGGCCCCTAGCCCTGCCAGTGTAGCAGAAATGATGAGGATGATGATGGCAGCAGCAGCCGTTCTTCTCTGCGTGAGTAGCTTAATGTTGTTCGTGTGTAATTTATGTTGAGTAGGCTAACCACGTTATTACATTAATGCATGTAAGGTAAACTAGCAAACACCGTCGTAGTTACATGCGGCTGTCTTCTTGTTTGATGGCAGATACTCCCTTCACCCTGGCCAAAAAGACTAAAATGACCAAAGAAAAAGTGGAAAACAGTTAAACATGAGAGGTTTTTGGACAAAGTTTGTGTTTTTTCCATTGTTTAAGCACTGCTTCCAGCCAAGAGTGATACCATATATGCCCTATAGCTGCAGAAAAGGCTAACATTGTTATCTTTTTACAAAAAAAAACAGCTGAACATGAGAGGTTTTTGGACCAATTTTGTGTTCTCCATTCTTTAAGCACCGGTTTGAGCACCGTTTAAGCACCGGCACCGTTTCAAAAGTACCGGTTTGGCACCGGTATCGGATAAAACCTAAACGATACCCATCCGTAAACCTAACTAATAGGGTTGCCAACTCCCAGCAAAAAAATAAAAAATAAAAATAAAATAAAATAGGGAACCACCCCCCACCCTCCACCTCATGGTGCTTTATCGACGTAATCAACTGTAATTTAATGCACGTGTCAAAAAAAAAAAAAAAAAACCCCACAGAAATCAATAATTTTTCTACAATAATTAAATAGATTCAACATCTTTCTTCAACAGAACTGCAGACTGCACAGATGGTATCTGATGGCTATAGAAAAAGTACTATAACTTACCAGGGTATATATTAGACTTAACAGTTACTATATACAGTAATGGACTTCTATACATTTTACATCAGATGAAAACTTTGGTTGTAAGATTCAGATAATTATTTATTAAACACTAGACATTTTAAATGAGAATAAGAAAGATAAGTATGTCTTTGAGCCCCCTTTCCCTGTTAATGCCCTACCTGCCCCCCTGGCTAAACTTTGCTAGATCCGCCCCTGCACAGTTACCAGCCGTCAGCTACGTAGAAAAGGATCCTGGTCTAGAAAGTAATAATAAATAAATTCTAACAACAGCTTATCAAGCTTAAACGTGCTGCTGTTGTTTATCTGCTGGTTTCCTCTTTCTGGTGCAAAGTGGGCGATAAACTAACAAGAGAGACGAGAGTCGCGACAGAAAAGCCGATCAGCTGATCATTGATCAGTTTCATGACTGAAGTAGCAGCAGGAGAGGGAGAGAATGAGAGGCAGTCGCTCCCAGCATTCGCTGGGAATGCTTTACAAACATTCACAGATGAACTTATACACTTCCTTTACTTCTCTAGGATAACTTTCTCGGAGATGAAATGCCAGTTTGGCAGCGCGTAGCGAGGCTCCAAATGCTCAACCAGACCGCCGACAGGTCTCACATGCCACAGCCGCTCTATCACGAGACGCATACTCCTTCAACGTGCTAAGGTTATGAGCTGAGTTACGCCATGTCGCAAGTTTTGTGAGGTGCTTTTGTGATATTGAATGGATCGGATTATATTTTTTATTTCTCTCCGATATCTGATCCAGTAATTTAGGTCAGTATCGGACCGATATCGATACGTAATATCGGATCCATCCATCTCTACTGGAAAGTGGCCAGCAAAGGCGAGGTGGTTCAGGCCGAGCTGGATCGGACAGTGGTGTAGATGCGGCAGAGGCTGGACCAGGCGAGGCAGAGACTGGGCCAGGCGTGGAAGCCAGAGGCGGAGGGGCTGCAGACGACGCGTGGAAGCCTCAGGTGGAGGCACTGCAGGCTGGATAAGATCCCTTGGACCCTCCAGCAGAGACAGACGAAGGCTGAAGCGGCCCACCTGTCTCCAGCGGAGACAGGTTGCTGAACGGGCCCCTCGGACCCTCCAGCGGACACGAGGAAGTGCTGGTCGGCCTCTCCAGAACCCCCAGCGGATGAGGCAGACGGCGGCGTGGGTGCCACGGAGTGCTGGATGGGCTCACCCGAGCTTCCAGCAGGAGCTGATGCAGGGCCAGAGGGTATTGGGACCCCTGGCCGAATGTGTAGCTGACCAGGTGGGTGAATGTGTAGCTGACTAGGAGACTGAACTGCTACAGGGGACCGAACTGAGGGCGACTGCACAGGGGACTGGACTGAGGGCAACTGAGCTAATGGTTCAGGTGCAAACGGAGCTGCTGATGACAGAGCTAATGGCTGAGCTACAGGGAGCCGAGCTGAGGACTGAGCTACGGGTAGCGGGGACACTGAAGACTGAGCTAGAGGCGACTGAGCTGCTAAAGGTGACTGAACAGGTGGCGACTGAGCTGCTCACTGTAGTGATGGTTGGTGTGGATGTAGGACAGGTGGTGGTGTTGGTTCCTTTGAGTCTGCAATGACGATGACGGGTGCAGGCACCTGCTGGACACCAGCCGCTCCCACCTGAGGAGTAGGTACAGGTGCAGAGATCGGCTGGGTCCTGGCGGGCCTCACCTCAGGGGTTGGCACAGGTTTCGGCAGCGACTGGGCAGCTGCTGCCTGGAAACCGGAGAGGGGGCCAACTGGAACTCAGCCCTCCCCACCTGAGAAACAGAGACAGGTGCAGGGGGATGCTGAGCCATAGCCGTCCCAAGAACTGGAGCACAAAGAGACAGAGGAGCTGGCTCAGAAAGACCAGTCCCCGTGCGACAAATTCTCTGCTCAGAATGAGCAGACGAAAAACAGTCCTTTTGGTCCACAGGCTTAACATAAACAGTCTCAGACAGTATTACTCCCAGCTCAGAAGGAACAGGACCCAGACAGTCTTTTAAGTCCATTGGGCCAGAAGAAGTGGCCTCCAGGGAAACTGTCTCACAGTTTACACTTTCAAAGATTACAGAACCCGAGTTAGCCGACCTAGACTTTAAAAACACTGGGTGAACAGGTGCCGGGTTCACCTCAAAGTGAACAGCCTCAGAGGAAACAGTTTTTTTTTACCAACAGAAGGGGCACTGGATTCTCTGTCTCTTTTCACGGCAGGACCTGAGGTTGCATGCTCAGTAGAGGCAGGAGACGAACAGTCTTTTATATTCACTAAACCAGAATTATCACACATGAAAGGCTGATTCTTGAATTCTCCAGGCTGAGAGGGAGTAGGACAAACGCAGTTCTGTAACATAAAATTAGCCCCAGGAAGGGGAGTCTCGAGCTGAGCTGCCATGGAGACATTAACAGTCCCAGTAGCTACAACTAGTTGGGAAGGAGCAAAACAAAATGGGTCGTTAGACTCCACTGAGCTGGCACTGGTGTGAAAAACAGTCCCCAAACTTTCTGAACTGGAACCAACAGTCCCAAATGTAACGGCATCAACGTTTCCAGGCTCAGCAAGTGAAAAAAAAGAGTCTCTCTCACTCACCACGTTTGGCGGCTCGGAGGTCCTGGAAACCGGTCGTGAAGAGGGGCGCCAGTCGCGTGTACGCTGCTTACCCCTGGAGGGGGAAGCGGGGATGACGGAGGAGACCAGTGACGACGGAGAAGTGGCGGCCGGCTCCTCATCCTCCGACCACATAGCTGCGAGGAAAGCGGCTGGCAAACAAAGGTCAAAGCAGGAAGTGGTAGGTGAGCTTTTCTGCAGCGGTGTGAACACGCCCTTCCACTGTAGCGAACGCTGCGGCGTCGCGGAGAGCTCAGTGTGTTGCTGTTGCGGTGGAAGCTGCTGCTTCGCTGAGAGCTCCGTCTGCTGCTTAAGCTTAACATCCCGGGAGCGGATGGACTCCGCTAGCTCCCGAGCTGCTAACGCCTCCCTGGTTCGGTGCAGCTCTGTAATTAAGTTCGAAAACCCTGAGAGCTCGCAAAGATGGTGATTCATCTAGAGAATCGCCTCGATGGCATTAATTACAACAGACATTGTTCTTGTGTCCGAGGTGTGGGAAACTCGCCCCCACAGGCTGAAGATGCGGGCCAAATCGCTCTCCCGGGCGGAGCCTGCTGAGTCCATGTCTGGTCACGTCGTTCTGCCAGGGAGTGCTGTGTGCAAGCAGGAGATGAGGACTCAAACGCAGACTTCACAGAGGCAAAAATGGGAACTCAAAAAGGCAGTTTATTGTAGGCTCAGGAGAAATGATACAACCAATGATGAACTAAACTAGACTGGGAAAATATAAGCTAAACTTCACAGAGAGACACACAAGGGAACACACGGCATGAGGGACGACGCGACACGGAACAGAGCGAGATTCCAACATAAATACACAGAAGGTAATGAGTGAGGAGGGAAGACACGGGGAGCACAGAGGAGGACAATTATGCATAACAAGACAGGGAGGATACGTAACTGAAAACACTAACCCAAGATGCGGACTTTAAACGTAACACAGGACACAGACAGGAGGGGAGAGAGAGAGCACGGGGAGAGCACAGACATCATGGGCTGGGGAAACATGGGATAGAACACGAGGGGAAACCAGGCACAGGAGCTCAGAACTATATGAAGACAAATACACAGAGGGAGACACAGGAGCAATTACACAAGGAAATCTGACATCAACTAGCTAAACATAACAACCTAGGGCAGGGGTGGGCAATTCCAGGCCTCGAGGGCCGGTGTCCTGCAGGTTTTAGATCTCACCTTGGGTCAACACACCTGAATCACATGATCAGTTCGTTACCAGGCCTCTGGAGAACTTCAGGACATGTTGAGGAGCTAATTTAGCCATTTAAATGAGCTGTGTTGGTTCAAGGACACATCTAAAACCTGCAGGGACATTGGCCCTCGAGGCCTGGAGTTGCCCACCCCTGGTCTAGGGACTAAACCGTTAAACTAACAAGGTGGACTCAAACCATAATACAAAATAACAAAACACAAAAACTGAAACCGCTGGGTCATAAGACCCAGCATTGTGACAGTCTCAGCCCTGTGAGATTTCTGCTTCGCCTACAAAACTCAAACGTTTCCAGTCAGGTTTAACATCATTACAAACAATAAACCTGAACCTTCATCTCCTGCCCTCTATATCTCATATTATATTTGAAGGTGTTTCACAACAACTTAGTGAACTGAACCTGTGCAACTTTTCTACATTGTGTCTACATTGTTATTCATTCATTCGCACATTACCACATTGATCTGGAAGAGGAAATTGATGTAAGGATGTACTGAGACTACAGATGCTGCTGGGAAAATTCACCAAGCACAGCAGCTTTGTGGTGATGACGCTGAAGTAATGCGACCACAGTAGTGTTACTGTACGTTTTCATTTTATTTATTTTTGGATCAGTCAGTCTTTTAAATGAGCCATGAATTAAGCGTGATTCATGTCACAGAGTTTAGATTCACTTGTGTTTGCTATTTACAGTGAGGTCCATAATTATTTGGACAGAGCCAATTTTTTTGAATGTTGGTTCTGTATATTACCGCAATCAATTTTAAATGAAACGACTCAGATGCAGTTGAAGTGCAGACTTTCAGCTTAATTTCAGTGGGTTGAACAAAAAGTTTGGATAAAAATGTGAGGAACTAAAGTATTTTCTTTAACACAACCCCTTCATTACAGGGGCTAAAAAGTAATTGGACAAATGAACTAACTGAAAATAAAATGTTCATTTCTAATAGTTGCTTGAAAACTGTTTGCTGGCTTTGACAGCCTGAAGTCTTGAACATCACCAGATGCTGGTTTCCTCCTCTTTAAAGCTCTGCCAGGCCTTTACTGCAGCGGGTTTCACTTCCTGTTTGTTTGTGGGCCTTTCTGTCCAAAGTTTAGTCTTCAACAAGTAAAATGCTCAGTTGGGTTAAGATCAGGTGACTGACTTGGCCAATAAAGAATATTCCTCTTCTTTGCATTAATAAACTCCTGGGGTGCTTTGGCTGTATGTTCTGGCTCATTGTCCATCTGTATTATGAAACACTGCCTAATCAATCTGACTGCATGTAGCTGGATTTGAGCAGACAGTCTCTGAACACCTCAGAGTTCATTCGTCTGTTTCTGTCCTGTGTCACATCATCAGTAAACAGTGTCACTGGCAGCCATGCATGCCCAAGCCATCACACTGCCGACGCCGTGTTTTACCGATGATGTGATGTGCTTTGGATCATGAGCTGTTCCACGTCTTCTCCATACTTTATTCTTGCATCAGTCATGGAAGCATTGGAGGTAGTTCGTAAGAGATTACAGGATGACACCAACCGCAGCAACAGGACCACTCTCAGCACTGACCAAGTTTGTTTGCTTTTGGAACTGTGTCTTCATTCCCCCTGTTTCACATACAACGGTCAGTACTACAGGCAGAAACATGGGTGTGCCATGGGTTCCCTAGTTTCACCCATTGTGGCCAATTTGTACATGGAAGAAGTGCGAAAGAGAGCTTTTGCTATCCTTCCCTGGAACACCTCCAAGTCATTGGTTCAGGTATGTGGATGACACCTGGGTAAAAATCAAATCTCAGGACGTACCACAATTCACGGATCACATGTGGCAGGTTAGCCTTCTTAGACTGTGAGATTTCCATCAGTAATGGGGGACATCTAAAAGCTGACGTGTACCGTAAACCTACACATACGGATCAGTATCTAAGGTTTGACTCTCATCATCCACTGGAGCACAAACTGGGTGTCATCAGGACGCTACAACACAGAGCGAACACCATCCCCACTGACACAGCAGCCAGGGAGGCAGAAGAACATCAAGAAGGCCCTGAGTAAATGTGGTTATCCCAGCTGGACTTTTGTCAAAGCTGGAAAGGCTCCTAAAGAAAGCTCCAGCCGATCCAGGAGAGAAGGACAACCGCTGCCTAAGAGAAAACCTGTAGTGATCCCGTATGTGTCAGGAGTATCAGAACAGTTGAGACGCATTTTTTCTAAACACCAGGTCTCTGTGGCTTTTAAACCCCAAAACACGCTGTGCCAAAAATTGGTCCACCCCAAGGATCCCCCGACACAAACAGAGTAACATAGTGTATGCTGTTAAGTGCCAGGAGGATTGCCAGGATTTATACATCGAGGAAACCAAACAACCTCTGGCGAAGCGGATGGCACAACACAGAAGAGCTACCTCGTCAGGCCAGAACTCTGCAGTCTATTTACACCTACAGGCCAGTGGACACTCTTTCAATGATGAGGATGTACACATCCTGGACAGGGAGGAACGCTGGTTTGAGGGCGGAGTCAAGGAGGCCATTTACGTGAAAAGGGAAAGACCATCTCTGAATCGAGGAGGGGGCCTAAGGGTCCATCTGTCACCATCTTACAATGCTGTGATTGCAGCCATTCCCCAACTCTCTGTGAATGGTACTCATGGCCATTGATCAGTGGTCTTTGATCAATGGTCATGAGAATTTGCATAATTATGATGAAGGTGACCTCCCAGCCCATTGTTCCTTCAGTGGGCTGGTTTCAGTCATTATGCAAATGTACTGTTTATAAGATTGAAACCTGCAGTCAGCTGAGACTGAAGAAGTCACTTGGATGAGTGACGAAACGTTTCTCCCACAAAACGCTACGTCCAGATGAACAGAATCAACTTTTGGGGATTTACTTACCTCAATGATTGAGCATGCATCAGGACATGAGTTTGATAATTGAAGGCTTACTTGTACGTGGGAGAAGGGAGGTTTCTGGGAGGGTGGCGAAGTGAGCATCTGGCTGAATAGCAGGGTGCATGGAGGAGAGTTCTGAACTTATATTTCCAACTATCCAAAGGAGAATGATGGGCAGGGTTAGGGTTAGACACAAAGAGTATAAGCAAGGTAAGTGTGTAGGTAAGGTAAGTATAAGGTAAAAAAGACATGAAGGCCTGGTTACCACTGTGAGGTAGCTGAAGAACTGGTGGAGAATGAAAGGCTGAGCTCGTCTTAAATGTCACTCTGCTGATTGCCAGGATCACAGGTGGAAGAATCAGGTAAGGAAACAGGGCTCCGCCCACATAGACGAATACAGGAAACCACAGAGCCCAAGTGGAAAAATACCAAACATTCACTTGGATCATAACACAATCATTCGCTCAATCAATCAATCACTATCTATGGTTAACTTAATTCTGATGCTTAGTTTGAACTTTAGCAGACTGCCTTGGCTATGTCCACATGCCTAACTGTATTAAGATACTGCCATGTGATTGGCAGTTGTAAGGGTGTATTTAATAAAGTGAAGACATTACACTCACCAGCTACACTTCTGTATTTACAATCCTGCTCTGTGTTTAGTTGGGACTGTAGAGAGTATAAAGATGAACATAGTCCGAATGCACACCTGCATTCTTTGTAATGGCCACCAGGGGGCAATAGCTGTGGTTGCAAAAGGCCTCCCAGTTCTATAGAAATGTACAGGAAAACTGCTGCCAGCCCTGATCTCTGTAAACATTTTCCTGATGAGTTTACAGGCTTAGTCAGACAATAAGTGTATTGTGTAAATTTTGGTTATCCCAATTTTAGAAAGCAGAAGGATCAAGGTCAGAATCACACCTTGCTCTGTGATGGCAGTAATGAAAACACATCTCAGAGCTTCATAACAGGACTTTCCAAGTCAATCTGTGACGTCTCAATAGCTGCATTTTTAAATTTTGTAACTGAATGAAACTCCACAGGCAGCAGCTAATGACAACCACTAACTGGATTTAATTATCCGTTTTGGGATGTGACCAGCCAGCCTTGTTTCCCCCTTATTTCTTCGAAGACAAATTGGAGTTTAAGTCTCTGAAGACTGTTGTGTTCTGGGAGTTTTTTTCAGGGATTTGATTGGCTCAGAGGTAGCTGTGATTGGTTGGTGGCAACAAGAAAACAAAGCTGTACATTGTCTAAGGAGCATGGAAAGAAAAGTGTCTGGACTTCTGTAAGTTGCTTGAAGATGTTTCACCTCTCATCCGAGAAGCTTCTTCAGTTATAAGAGTTAAATGGAGGAGAGTCCCAGATTTAAGCCCCGTGGGAGTGTCCCCCCAAAGAGGGACAAAGGACCCCCTCATGATCCTCTACTTAATCAGATGAGCCAAGGTGTGAACACGTTAAGACGCCTTAACGCCCACTCACACCCTGGGCCACCTGACCTCAGGAAATCACATGATAGGGTGGGGCTAGGTTTCACAATGAGCTCTCCCGAAACCCTGGCTGATTGTGACCTACACCCGTTTTCACACCTTGGCTCATCAGACGCTTTTCTTTCCAAGCTCCTTAGACTACGATGACCTGGATGATTGAGAACCTTCACAGACAAAGCTGTAAATTGGCAGAATGTTGTTCTCTTAAACATTTTCTTCAGCACTTTGAGCCATTTCATCCCTATTCAAACCGACCCATCTCTACTCCCAGGATCGCAAGCACTCTTAATTAATTATAAAGGGTATAAATACTCAGGGGACTTGATTGGACTCAAATTTCTCCCTTTGCTTGCTCCATTGGTGGTTTTCTGAAGGCCCTCTATGAGCTGTCCACAGAAAACCGTAATGGGGCACCAATGTGGGGTAAAGCAGTTTTGACCTTTCGGGTCTCCATGATGAACATCCTGCCCACACAGCCACACAGTAGGCATGGCCCATATCGGTATGTTTGTGGGACATTATTTAGGGAGATGTGACTGTTGTGGAGAAGCTGAAATCACAGAACATGTGTCCTTACACTGTCAGAAATATTTGTCAGAGAAAAAGAACGTCAGGAAGATAAACTGGATCTCATGGATACAAGAACTAAAGAAGAGAAATATATCAGACCACCTTTTCTAAGACAGTCTTACTTGTTTGATTGGATTTTTAAAAAATGTTATTATTATTATTATTTAGCCTTTTGTGTTTCACTGTCACTAATTTCACATCATTGTAATAGATGATGAAGTGAAATCTCTGGCTCAGTCTTTTTCACCTTTACAACTATATTTAAATTATCTGAAAGTTTTGTAACTTTCAGTATATGTACTATATATTAGGTATTTTTAATATAACTGGAAAATAAAACCATAGTATTAGTTCTCAAACACTAATGAGCCAGCCATGAATTAAACCATTATCAAGACTTTAATTTAGTTAAAAGCCTGTAGTACAAATCTCTAAAATGGTCCTGAAGGCATTTAAATTAACACCAGGCGGATCGAGTTTCTCTGTCCTTACACTACTCTCTCTGTGTTGTTGGTTTACATTTGAAGTGTTTTCTTCTTCTAAACAGTGGTTCAGCGAGTCCTTTGCTTTTTCCAGCATGCTCTATATAAAGTTATTACTCTTTTTTGGTTTCATAAACATGTGACCAGTACAACGTTTTTGCTTTAGTTAAAGTCTGATAATATTTCTCTGTAATTAGAACTGAAATTATTCTGTATTGTTATTCGAATTCTCACTGTTTGGATTTTAACTCTCTCACTGCTTTCTGCCGCCCAAGAGTTAGGATCACAATGTCACATCAGGAAATACTTTGTTCAATTGTTAATGAAGTTACGGGACTTGTGCCAGCTGTCTATGTAAATTGCACTTCCTTTCAGTTTGCAGACAAATGCTTCCACTGTGAGATTGTCACGGACATTTATGAAAGTGAAAACATGTATGTAACTGTTTGACCGGTCAGTGAGACACAGCATCTGAAAGGAGAGGTTCTGAGGTCTAAGTGTGAGAGCTGCAGCTCTTATTCAATAGTAATGCTGCTGCAGGGGATGTCCGAAGCTTCATATGTGGGTAAAAATAAATGCATGAATATGTAAAATGATTTGGAGACCCAAGCTCGCAAAATACACATCTGCAATCTGAAAGCTGTTTCTCTCCTTATTAGTAAAGACAAGTGTACAAAATACAGCCTGTGCTGGTTATTACTTCAGCTTGTAAGGACAAACTTATATGTGACGTTCATATCAGCAGCCTCTAACAATAGTGATTCTTAGTATTCTTCTTAGAAAGACAAAAATTCCTCTTTGCTTCCTTTGGCCTTGCCATCATGGAGTTATTACTTAGTAAATGTGGATGTCTTGTTTTTCAGTTCAGGTCCTGAATTTTACATTTTCAAGTAGTCTTTAAATCCCTGAAAATGGATACATTTATTAACAGACAATATTATCTATTGTCCTAATATACATAACCCGTGATATTACCAGTGCTGAAGCTGGTGGTGCTAATGTGGGGATCATACTTTCCCAGCCTGCATTAAAGAACAAAAATAGAAGAAAACATTGCTGTCAGGCAGGACGGCTGAAAAACACAGTTTTGAATTAAAATGTCGCTCTATAGCGATGTTGCGATGAGGTCGGGGAGACTGGATTTAAAGGTTTTAGTTTTCATTACCTTAATTCAATGTGGTTACTGAGAGGATGTCAGAGATAATTAACCTGCTGAGGAGAAGCTTCATGACCATCGCTCACTGCCTCAGATACTGTCAGCCTTTAATGATAAAATAATGAGCCTGATCTGTCTGAGTGATGGGCGACTGACAGCTGACAGATCAGAAACACGTCACACCGCCGGCTAATCCCAGAGGGTCTAACGGGACTCTGTGTGTTTCTTCCTCTATGTTTTCATTAAAGTAAGTTTTACTGGTTAATGAATTGAATTAATTAAAATGTCAAAATTGGGATGATTTCATTTTTGTCTTGCTGATAGCAGACTTAAACTAATTTGGAGCCTGTAGCAGTTTGATCTTTTTTTAGAACAGATTTTACTCCAAAGCAGCAAAGTCATGACGTCTCTAGAAAGTTCTGTGTTGTCATTGCTTGGGTCAGGATTCACTGCCTGACTAAATTTAAAGGGCCCAGGCACTTTTACTTGACAGCTGATAAATCCTTATTGGACATTTGTGTATATAAACCTTTTATATTGGCTGTTATGGAATTATGTGAACATATAAAGATCTGCAAAAGCATTTTAAAGTTGCTTTGTTACAGGCAGGGGAAAATGAAGTTACCTTTACTCAGAATCTATGACTGTCATTGATACTTATCATGGACACTAAAGGAAGTGATGATTTGTGACTCTGTTATTCTGAAAGCTGGGTACTGGGCAGTTATTTGGTATCTAACTTGCCCCGGAGCAGGCTGGGTGTGCAGCATCACCATAACGATATACTCTGACAAGAAGCAAATCACTTTTGTAAATGGCTTATGTCACACACTTTGTTCATAGCAGCAGACTTATGATTAAGTGTTTGTGGAAATATTTGCCCATGGAGGGATTTTCAACCACTGCTGGTCAAACTGGTTGTGTGGTTTTTAAACTACAGTATGAAGAACACACACAGCGGCTGCAGTGGACACTTTGAATAGTTTTTAACACTCAGTTTCACCCCAGCTCTTTGTATATTCAATTCAATTCAATTCAATTCAATTTTATTTATATAGCGCCAAATCACAACAAAAGTCGCCTCAAGGCGCTTTATATTGTACAGTAGATAGCACAATAATAAATACAGAGAAAAACCCAACAATCATATCATATGACCCCCTATGAGCAAGCACTTTGGCGACAGTGGGAAGGAAAAACTCCCTTTTAACAGGAAGAAACCTCCGGCAGAACCAGGCTCAGGGAGGGGCGGCCATCTGCTGCGACCGGTTGGGGTGAAAGAAGGAAAACAGGATGAAAGACATGCTGTGGAAGAGAGACAGAGATTAATAACAGATATGATTCGATGCAGAGAGGTCTATTAACACATAGTGAGTGAGAAGGTGACTGGAAAGGAAAAACTCAATGCATCATGGGAATCCCCGGCAGCCTACGTCTATTGCAGCATAACTAAGGGAGGATTCAGGGTCACCTGGTCCAGCCCTAACTATATGCTTTAGCAAAAAGGAAAGTTTTAAGCCTAACCTTGAAAGTAGAGATAGTGTCTGTCTCCTGAATCCAAACTGGAAGCTGGTTCCACAGAAGAGGGGCCTGAAAAACTGAAGGCTCTCCCTCCCATTCTACTTTTAAATACTCTAGGAACAACAAGTAAGCCTGCAGAGCGAGAGCGAAGTGCTCTAATAGGGTGATATGGTACTACAAGGTCATTAAGATAAGATGGGGCCTGATTATTTAAGACCTTGTATGTGAGGAGCAGGATTTTGAATTCAATTCTGGATTTAACAGGAAGCCAATGAAGGGAAGCCAAAACAGGAGAAATATGCTCTCTCTTTCTAGTCCCTGTCAGTACTCTTGCTGCAGCATTTTGGATTAACTGAAGACTTTTCAGGGAGTTTTTAGGACATCCTGATAATAATGAGTTACAGTAGTCCAGCCTGGAAGTAATGAAGGCATGAACTAGTTTTTCAGCATCACTCTGAGACAGGATATTTCTAATTTTAGAGATGTTGCGCAAATGGAAGAAAGCAGTCTTACATATTTGTTTAATATGTGCATTGAAGGACATGTCCTGGTCAAAAATGACTCCAAGGTTCCTCACAGTGTTACTGGAGGCCAAGGTAATGCCATCCAGAGTAAGGATCTGCTTAGATACCATATTTCTAAGATTTTCAGGGCCGAGTACAATAACCTCAGTTTTATCTGAATTAAGAAGCAGGAAGTTAGCGGCCATCCAGGTCTTTATGTCTTTAAGACATTCCTGCAGTTTAACTAATTGGTGTGTGTTACCTGGCTTCATGGATAGATAGAGCTGCGTATCATCTGCATAGCAGTGAAAATTTATGCTATGTCTTCTAATGATGCTACCTAGGGGAAGCATGTATAATGTAAATAGAATTGGTCCTAGCACTGAACCCTGTGGAACTCCATAATTAACCTCAGCATGTGAAGAAGACTCTTCATTTACTTGAACAAATTGGAGTCTATTAGATAGATATGATACAAACCACTGCAGTGCAGTACCTGTAATACCTACAGCATGTTCTAATCGCTCTAATAGGATATTATGGTCGACAGTATCAAACGCTGCACTGAGGTCTAGCAGGACAAGCACAGAGATGAGTCCACTGTCAGAGGCCATAAGAAGATCATTTGTAACCTTCACTAAAGCTGTTTCTGTGCTGTGATGAGCTCTGAAACCTGACTGAAACTCTTCAAATAAGCCATTCCTCTGCAGATGATCTGTTAGCTGTTTGACAACTACTCTTTCAAGGATTTTTGATATGAAAGGAAGGTTGGAGATTGGCCTATAATTAGCTAAGACTGCTGGGTCTAGAGATTGCTTTTTAAGTAAGGGTTTAACTACAGCCACCTTGAAGGCCTGTGGTACATAGCCAATTATTAGAGATAGATTGATCATATTTAAGATTGAAGAATTAATTAATGGCAGGACTTCTTTGAGCAGTTTTGTAGGAATGGGGTCTAAAAGACACGTTGATGGTTTGGAGGAATTAATTATTGAAGTTAACTCAGAAAGATCGATTGGAGAAAAAGAGTCTAACTTAACATCAATGGTACTAAAAGTAGCTGTAGACGATATTACATCTGTGGGATGATTATTGGTAATTTTTTCTCTAATGATAAAAATTTTATTTCTGAAGAAGTTCATGAAGTCATTACTAGTTAACGTTAAAGGGATTGTTGGCTCAGTAGAGCTCTGACTTTTTGTCAGCCTGGCTACAGTGCTGAAGAGAAACCTGGGGTTGTTCTTATTTTCTTCAATCAGTGACGAATAGTAAGATGTTCTGGCTTTGCGGAGGGCTTTCTTATAAAGCAGCAAACTATTTCTCCAGGCTAAATGATGATCCTCTAAATTTGTGACACGCCATTTCCTCTCCAGCTTACGAGTTATCTGCTTTAGGCTACGTGTTTGAGAATTATACCACGGAGTCAGGTACTTCTGATTTGAGACCTTAGTTTTCACTGGAGCTACAGTATCCAGAGTCGTACGTAGTGAGGAGGTAAAATTATTAACAAGATGATCGACCTCTGTTGGAGTAGCGTTCAGATAGCTGCCCTGCTCTATGTTGGTACAGGGCATTGAAGATGATAACAGTGGGTGGATTATATTCTTAAACTTAGTTACAGCACTATCAGAAAGACATCTAGTTTGATAAAGTCTACTCTCCACTGCTGTGTAATCAATTATTGTAAATGTAAATGTTATCAGGAAATGATCAGACAGCAGAGGGTTTTCAGGAAACACTGTTAAATGTTCAGTTTCTATGCCATATGTTAAAACAAGATCTAGAGTGTGATTAAAGTGGTGGGTGGGTTCTTTTACATTTTGAGAGAAGCCAATTGAGTCTAATAACAGATTAAATGCAATTTTGAGGCTGTCATTTTTAGCATCTACATGGATGTTAAAATCACCCACAATAATTATTTTATCTGAGTTGAGCACTAAATCAGATAAAAAGTCTGAGAAATCAGAGAGAAACTCTGTGTAAGGCCCAGGTGGACGATAGATGATAACAAGTAAGACTGGTTTCTGAGTTTTACAGCATTATACCTTTGCTCGTCTCCACGGCTGAATGATAGATCAACAGCAGCAGAAGCAGCAGTGGCCCACTCACTGCTTGCACCACAGATTCTTGACACTGCCCCTGCCTAACAGCAGAGCCTGTCTGCAGGTAGACGGGCTGCATGTAGCTGCCCACAGACTGCTGATATGCTAATTTGATATGTTTTGATATTTGTCATATTCATGCTCTAATTATTCATGATTTCATAAATGACAAAACCTTCAGCGGTAGAGCTGTCATCATCAAATCCCAGTATGGAAGAAAATGCTGTTCTGGCATATTCCTGTATGGATTAGGAAATTACAACATTGTCCTCTTAATTTGCATTTCACACACCCAGAAAATGTAATTCCCGGTTACACCTTGGCTAACATTTTTTCCCATAATAACAACAGGAACACAGATGTATAAAAGATGAATGTAGCTACTGTGATGTCACCCATTGGTTGTAGACTTTGTAATCTAAACCTTTAACTACAGCACACACACATAAGTTTGAATTATTCTTGGGCGCCTTCTTGGATCGGCTTTGTTGCCTTTGAAATCGAATTATTATAGTTGCCTTCCTAGTCGGATCGTGCAGACAGAGAAAAGCACTGATTTTTCCTGGTCTTATTTTACTCTGGTAAAATGACTGGCTGTCTAGTGCAATGAATAGGTAATAAGTGGTTAGTGCCTTAGTGCAGGTAAAGCCAAGAAGAAAGCTATCAGTCCTTCAGCTACTATCAGCGATCAGCTTCATGTGCTAACACAGCAGCCACACACCATGACGCTTTCTCTGCTGTGATCAGGGAAAACTATCCACAGTGGCCCAAACCAGTTTTGTTTCAGACTGCGAACATGATCTTTGTTGCTGTAAAGCCTTTTAACCTGGGACTGACTGACTTGCCTGCCTCAGGTGGCCATTAGAGGAATCGCAGTTTTTACCACTTTGCTTTATTTCCATCCCGTGAGGTTGCCACTTGGGCAGAGCACGTAACTTTCACTTACTGGCTGTGGGCCTGCACTATTCTACTATGGGTGAATCATTACTCTGACTTTGTGCCGGCACATTAAAGACCGTTTGATGTCTGAAATGATTGAGTTGGACATTTGTATTTTTTACAGCTTCGACAGCTATCCTGCATTCCCACATTTTCCCCACAAATACCACATAAATGCAGTATTAATATTACTCTGATGTTTATGATGTGTGAGCATGTATGTGCTGATGTTCAGGTGAAGTTTCCCCGTAGGATCACAGTGAACCAATGTTTAACCGATCAGCCTGCGAGGCATGTCAGACGCTGCCTTTGATGTCAGTACATTTTTATTTCCAGCACTGTAGGGTGGGGGTGGGGGGGGGGGGATGATTTGCATACAAAGCCTCCTCTTTGTTCTTGGACTGAGTGTGGAAAGAGTCATTGTCTTCATCAGTCAGAAGTGTTTATCTCAGTTGTTGGGTGGAGATTTGGCGTGACGTTTGGCAACGCCTGGAAGTAAAGAATGGGAATAATTCTGGAGCAGGATTAGTGTTGAAAACAGTCGTATTGTATGCTCAGAATGTCTCACAGCGACGTAGAGAAGATGGCGTGCTAACGGTGCTGACAGAGGCAGCTGAGGCTCCTCTGACTGAAGCTGCGTAATAACGACACTACTGAGTTAATAAATCACTTCGCCACATAAATGATTCCTGCTTTCCGATCTTATTTGTGTCTTAGGTGACCACCATTGGAGTTCTGCACATCTGTAATTCAAATATTTTATTCTGGGCTGCAGAGTGTTGTTTGAATAAGACTCTTGAACTCATTAGTAGCATGAACAAGTCTAACTGGCAGCTCCATTAGTTTCAACTATGGAAGACCTTTTTGTAATGTACATCTGAACCTCTGCACAGTTTCGTAGCTATGTTTTCTGACCCACTGTCAGATGATCTTAGGTGTGTGTGTGTGCGTGTTTGTGTGTGTTTGTTGGTAGATCCCTGAAGACTCTGCAGCAAAGAGAAAAAAGAAAAATGTTTTTTGCTGTGTATCTCTGTTAGAAACCACCAGGGAGCAGCATATGATGCAAAGATGTTTGTTTTTCTCACTGAGTTCAAAAGAAAGCGCTTCTATTACTCACACTGTCTCATCTGCAGTCTGTTCCAGCCATATGTTCAAGGTGACAAACTTATCATCCCCAGTGTCTGTGGCGGCTGAGGAGTGCCTGTCAATCCCGGCGTCTCCAAGTATTGCTAATCTTTACATTAGGTAACACTTTAAGCTGCAGCCGCTTCATCAACTGGTTGATGTTAATTTGTAGAACCTCTTATTAAACAGTGAATTTTACTGTGTTGCCATGAAACACAATGTTGTTGTAACCCAAATACACACGTCCAAAATTCCACAAACTGGGCTCTTTAAATCTTTTTTTTCTTGCAGCCTAGATTCCAGTTAATTTTCATTTACACCGACTCTGGGTGGAGAACCTGGGGCTAAACCCACCAAAAAAACAAAACAAAAAAAACACACAAGGAAAATTTCCATGAAATTTTGTTACATAAGCACAATGTAAAATATTACATTTAATGGAGACTGGCCAATTAAAATTTACTTGACTGGTACGCCTGTCAATTTATAGGAAGCACTTTTCCTTAATAATTACTTCTTTGAACAAATAAACATTTCTACATTTCAGTTGTATTTTAGTCAAAATCATCGTTCCTCCTCATTAAACACTCATTAAAAACATCTTTTTCGAGTTTGTATTTCCTGATAAATTATGTAAATTTTCTCATTAACAGCTGAAGCCAAAAACAAGAGTTTTTTTTCCATGACTCGACTGGGAGCGACTGGTTTTCCATTACAATGTAGTACCTCCTTATGTGCGTGGTAGTCAGTGTTGGGAAGGTTACTTTTAAAATGTATTCCACTACAGATTACAGAATACTTGCCCCAAAATGTATTTTGTAATGTATTCTGAATACTTTGGATTTGGGCTGTTCGATATAACGATATATATCGGATGACGATATAAAAACATCTATCGTTTCATTTTACGCTATCGTTTGTTTCGTGGTGTCGCAAAATAAACAATATTTTTTCATCGTTTTGATGGTCACTGTAGTGGCTATATTAGTTTCTTAAAGTTCTCTCTTTCTCTTATATTTAATATAACCACACTACAGACGGACAAGCGCCTCTTTTTATGCTTTGTCGTTAGCAACAAGGACGGTAAAACCATCGCGTGTCCGCTTGTTTATTTTCCACATAAACCTTTCACAATAAAGGTCAAGATCCTGTTGAGACTTTTCAAAATAAACTGAACGAGTATGCAGAGTATTTACGGATGAGAAGCAACAAAGAGCCGTCAGGTGCTAAAAAATAAACCTTAGACTCAAACGTTAGAACAGGCTTTTCCCCGCAGCACGCCGTGTAATAAATACTCACAAAGAAAACGGCGGCCGTTACAACTTATGTCTAAAAATGTATCGTTTCATGCATCGGTTAAAACAACCCACCTCTGGCGCTGGTGCCCTACCCTCAGTTTTAAATGCATATAGACACTGAGGGTTTTCGTGAGGAGCCATGCTGCTCTCTGGCAGGAGAGCAGCATGGCTAACATCTTGTTTTTATCAGGCATACATGTGTACTGTTTTTATTGAGACAGATTAAGCTTGTGTTTCTGTATGAAGCTTATGAGACATTGTGAAACAGATGATACGTAAAAGCAAATTTTGCCAAAGTGCTTAAGATACTCTTTTAAATGATCTTTTTTTTCCTTAAATAAATCTACTACATCATGTGTAATTTCCATTGCAAATTTTAATCGCAGTTAAATTAAGAGGGATGGAGCTGTGATGTCATCAAGTACACTGCTGTTCCAATTGTGGAACAATCGCTACTTCCCGAGAACGCAGGAGTCCAGACTTCTGCGTTCTAGTCTGAACTTACGAAGTCCGGACTAGCAAGAACGTGCGTACAAGCTTGTGAACATGAGTATTTAAAAACGGCCTATCAGTCTGCAGTCTGTGAACTAACCTCAGCTAACACCAGCTAACAATGTTAGCTCGGTGGCGAGTAGCCTTCAGTAATAGTAATAAAAATCACACAGCAATAGTACATCGAAGATACTGAAGTTTCGTCCATCCCATTCTTCTTATGAAGTGGTGTCGGAAACGCATTCCTGCCCGTGCACTGCTGCCTCTGGGTCCATGGTGTAACTGACACCACCAACATTAACAGGACGCTTACAATATTACATGTTTTGTTTGTGTTTCCAGCAATCAGAATCAGAGAAACTGTATTAGTCCCAGATGGAAATTGAGTTGAAAAAGAATTAAAAGACTTAAAGTCCGCGGGTCAGACTCAAACCCGGGCCGGGCGCTCTCAGCCATGTGATATATGACTACATGCTCAGCCAACTGAGCTAAACCTGCGGCCGACTGCATTTAATCACCATAATTGGTGCATTAGTGTATTCTATTTATTTCAACAAAGTAACTGTATTCTGAATATCACTGATTTAAACAGTAACTGTAACGGAATACAGATACACAGATTTTGTATTCTAAATACGTAACACCAATACATGTACTACGTTACTCCCCAACACTGGTGGTGTTTGTCATAGCGGCGTATCCAAGCGTCCCAGGACACAGTTAATATAGGACACGGACGCTGAAACAAAGGTGGACATTGAGGCAAGAATATACCTGCTGGTCGATCCGTGGCTTTGCGTCAGACCCGGGGAACGTGGCGTTGTTTTTTGTAGCCATTTCCATCTTTGCTGGGTTTCCAAAATGGTGGGTTTGACTTTAGTGAATGAGAGTGAATGAGATGCTCTCATGACTCACTGAGTGACGCTACTGACCAGCCAATCAGCGACATGCAGTCTGACGACGTCACATTTTAGTACCTGCTCGGATTGCTTGGAAGCCTAACAGGTACGAAAGCAGTGGCAGATACTATGAGCTGATGGAAAACCCTGAAAACCAAGGCGACCAGCGCCAAATCGATGCAGGTGGGTAAAAATGGAAAATTGGGGCTTTAGTTACCAGATATCTCATCTTTTAGCCCCTCTAACTGATCAGATGGGACCTTATCTCTCAACCTGCTGTAGCAGACTAAAATAACTTCCAAATGTATTTTTGCTGCTGGCTCTGTGGTTTACTGCTCTTTGTGGATTTTGCCAATCTGTAGTACAATAGCCATCGTGGCCATTTGGCAACATTATAAAGCTAGTGCAAAGGTTCAGTTTGGTAACTGTTTTTTTTTTCTTGCACTTATTTAAACTCTTTAGTCGTCTCATGTCATCAACACAGAATAATAACATTCAAATTGATTTCAAAAATGTCAGTGAAATAAGACAAGTTGAGGAACGCTGCACAGACACAGTGTCTGATTATGTTTAAATAATTGTCACATTCATTGGTAAGTTTTGATCTTCCAGTTTGAAAGTTGCTGACTTACCTTTAAAAATAATCTCGTCTGCCTCTCCTGTTCTCTGTTTCAAGTGTTGCACTGCCACTGAAAATGATCCAGTGATAGAAGACATGCTGGAGTGGCCTAGGTAGATCCCTGGTCCTAACACAGCTGAATACTGTCATTTACCAGCCTGCTAAATGCACAAATCCATCATGCCAACCTTTAGAAACCTTTGGTTACTGAGCTTTAGTCCACTGACCCCCCACATTTTCTGTCTTTGATGTTAAAATTATTCAGGGCCAGATTTACTAACGGTGTGCGCCAGTGTGAACGAAAATTTGGTGTAAACCCCCCCCCCCCACCCCCACCCCAGACTGTCAGTATTTGCAAAGAGAACACCGAGACAAGGTTGCATGTTTAAAGGTGTCAAACTTTTGCAACTCGACCCTGTTGCGTGTGTATTTATGACAGTTTCTTTCTCGAGGAACAAAGTATAGGGAACTTTTGCAACATGCAGATTTATGTTAATTGAGCTGTTATTTAACACTGAAAAAGTATGTCTAATTGTTTGAGCTTGATTTTGACACTGACTGCTTTTGTTTGGAAAGCACAGCTGTTGTAAAACTAACCGTGCTCACACACTATTTTGCCCCATTTCATAAAGCTGGCCTTCGACGCCCTTACACACTACAGGCTTAAAATCACTGGGAATCTTTTTCAGTTTCTTCCTTTACTTGTTTAAACTGTAAATGGTTTTGGTTTGTATATACCTTACATAACAAGTATGAGAAATTCTGAATTTTGTGCCTGTTTTTTGCAGTGCTTTTGGTCTTTAGATTCATATTTTAATTGTAATTGGTGGACTGCCCCTTCAAAGTTAAACCATGATTAATTTAATACGTAAAAGGTTTTGTGAATTTATCAATTATCTGATCAAATGTCATTACCACTACAGTAATTTACAATTAATGTTGTTTTTCTCCACCTGCACAATAAATAACCTGTAAACAGCTGATTAGGCATCTGTCTGCCTTTGGCTGTATTAACATTAAGCAGTCACAAGAAGACACTTTGGTCACGTTTTGCATTCATGAAACAAAATGACTGACCTGCATGTGTCCTTGCTAACTCGTCTGTGGGAATCAGTTAAAGGGTTAAAGCAGCGAGGACCCAATCGCTGATCTCACCAGAGACATCTGTCTGTTTGATTTATATCACAGCACATACCTTCAGAGAGAGAAAGAGCTGAGGGCAAGATGTAACACACACGCGAGTACACGCACAGACGTACACGTCGCTCCCTGGGGGTCCCACAGCCTCGTGTCAGGCCGCAGTTAGTCTGTTAATTAGTGCACACAGTTTGTTGTCTTCTTAAGAAAACCAATTACTAGATTTTAGACAATAAAAAGAATGCTGCCTTCTTTACCTGTGAAACATGACTCATGCTTCAGAGCAAAGACACCTAACCTGACACAGCCATACTAGAATGACCACAGCAGCTGAACCTCACTGCCTGTGTGAATAAATAAGGTAGGCCATGCCTATATTAGCAAAATCTGAACTGCCTATAAAAATATACCATGTGATATATAAACTCTGAGAGCACATCCAGAATCAATTTATATTTTCATTTTAACCCTGAAAACAATCTCAGTGTGTGAGGTTCTGGAAACATTTAAAAACTCAAAATTCCGTGATGCAAAATTGAAAACTATTTTAGATGCACTGTTTCTAAGTCAGGAATAAAGTAAATTTGTGGTATTGACCACTAATGTGTCCCTGAATTGAGATAATGTTCAGATTTCCTCCATCTCCATAGCCTCCACGACCAAAGAGCTTGCTTTTGACAGTCCTTGCTGTTAGGAACACAGAAACATCTACTGCACTAGACTGGAACTCTGCTAACTTCTGCCAATCTTCAGGCAGTGGATCAAACACGTTTCAGAGAGATATGAGACAGACAAAGCTCGTCTACATGTGCGGCACTTTCTCCTTTCAGAAAGAAAGTGAGGATGACACAGATAACCGGACCAGCACAAGGAAATAAGTGAGATTCTGGAATGTGGGTATATATAAAGGCTCTGACACAGCAATGAGAGATAATAAGGCATAGGTAAACTCTATCAAGACAATAACCAGGGCTGGAAAAAGGATCTAACCTTCAATAAAAAGCAGGCAGTAATCTAAAATCAAAAACAGAATCTAATGTGTACATTTGGTGCAGTGGCACATTATAAATCCACTTAAAGCTCCCCAGCATCGTTTCATCTCTTCCTGGACTGTAGAGACTCCCAACCTCTGGCAGCCTGCAGCTCTTTAAAATGTAAAACTAAACCGCTCAGCTGAGATCAAAGCAGGTGTTTCCTGACAGCCTGATCTGATGTCAGCACGCAGCTCACCCTGCTGCTGCTGCTCCAAACAAGCTGCGCTTGAGTTTTGAGGCCTCGTCACGCTCGTGACATCTCCTATGAAGAATAGAGTGAAGCGTCTGCAGCCACTGATGACAACATATGACTGCAATCTCATCATTACAGGAGCCGTCATTGCACTCTGACACTGTAGCTCACAGGAATGCCATGTAAGAATCCCTGTGTGATCATTTAGTGCTCTTTAAATAAACTGGAGTGCATTCATTTTATTCTTTTCTGCAATAGTTCTTAGTAACAGTTGGGCAGCTGTGGCTCAGGAGGTAAAGTGGATTGTCTACTAATTGGAAGGTCAGTGGCTCGATCCCCAGCTTCTCCAGTCTGCATGTATCAATATCCAAGGGCTATCTTCGGGCAAGACACTGAACTGTGAGTTGCCGTCGATTGGAGCAGAGCTTAGAAAAATGTGAGTGTGAAGAAAAGCACTTTGACTGCTTAAATTGAGTAGAAAAAGTGCTATATAAGTACCACTTTATCATTCTACAGTGAAAAGGCCAAAAGTAACTAAACTGGACTTTAAAAGCAGGTTCATCAGGATGTAAGGATCAAATGTTACATTTCATGATCATGTTTATGTTCTTTAGGGAACATCTGATAGAAGATATAAACACCATGTATGAACTTTCCAGAAAATGTGTTTCTTTAAAAATGGATTTCATTGAACTTTAAATATAAATTAACTAAAAACTGAATGAATACTGGAGGATACATTGTGATTGGAGGTATTTTTAAACATAAAGCTTATTTCGGAATTCTCTGTACTTGCAAGTTGTAGCCTCACAAGTGCAACACAAGGGAAAGTAATTGGTGGGGTTTTTTGTTCACCTGACACTGCTCTTGTGTGAGGTTTCTTCTCCTTTGCAATAAGCTCCACTACTACCATTGCTTTATGTCAACACTGAGGGTGTTTTCACACCTGCGGGGTTTAGTCCATTTAAATCGAACTCTGGGTTATTTTCCCCCTTGGTGCAGTTCCTTTGTGCAGATGTGAACACATTAATCACACTTGGGTGTGAACCAAAACAGCCACATTGAGACCCTTTCGAGGAGGTGTTCTTGGTGTGGTTCCAAATGAACTCCAGAGTGTGTCGTTTATGTGAACGTGATCCTACCTCGATTCAACCCAATAAGCAGGTATGTGTTGCAAATCTAAACTATTAAAACCTCCTGTCGCCACATATGCTTTGAATTCTAGCATGTAGCAAGGTACTATAGATGTGCAAAGATCTGTATGGGGTAGTAACTAGCTGTGAAATGAATGCAAATTCTCCATGTTCCTCAACAGTCCACAATACTGCACCTTCTTTCTGTATTTACTTTTGTTCCTCATGCCCCAGAAACATCTGGCCATTAACCCTGGAGAACCCATGGGGTCAAATTTGACCCCATGCTTTCCCTAGAAAACCAATGGGGTCGGCTCTGACCCCATGGGTTCTCCAGGGTTAAGCAGATTTGTAGTGATGTGTTTTGATTTGTTTGAAGTTCACTTGGACTTTTCTTGATGTAAAAAAAAAAAAAAACAAAGCACAGGGAAAACTACAAGTTTACAAACTCATCAACTGATTGGGGCCAGAATAAACGAACTGCAAATGTGAAATTGTCCTTATACACACTGGTAAAAATTCCATGGACTTTTGAAGTTTCTTTCAGGGCTTTTTTACGGTGGCCCTGAGAGGCCAAACTGACTACAACTTAAGAAAACACCAGCAATAAGAAAAATGCTGCAAAAGCACACAAAACACAACGGAAATAGTAAAAAGCAAACGGAAATAGGAAAAACCACAAGGGAAGTGTTTCTGGGGAGACAATAACCCGACGGACCAGTTGCAGGAACCCAAAACATGGTAGGGTAGGTGTGTTTTATCATGATTCATTTATCATGTTAGGCTAATAGTCAGGCTAACAAACTTAGCTCTCATCTTTTCTTTCCTCACAAAACCGATAGATCCTCCACTTCTTTTAAGTGTCTCCCAGCGCAATTCTTAGCATATTTTGGTTCCTGCAACTGGTCCGTTGGGTTATTGTCTCCCCAGAAACACTTCCCATGTGCTTTTGGAAATCTGTTTTTTCCTATTTCTGTTTTCTTTTTTCCTTTTCCGTTGTGTTTTGTGTGCTTTTGCAGTGTTTTTCTTATTGCTGGTGTTTTCTTAAGTTGCAGTCCGTTTGGCCTCTCAGGGCCACCGTACTTTTTGGTTTTTAAATGCTTCTTTAGCTTGTTTGATACAATGTTAGCACTAGTCAGATTAGCCTTTCCTTTGACAAGGGTTTCATGATATATAATTTGCCATTGTATAAACGAATGAACAACTTATTCAAATGTGTTTTCCTCACATTTGAACATATCTCTCCTCGGTACAGCATTTGGAAACCGTTTGGAAAAGGTGTCATGTCTTCAGTGTCTCTCAGCACCATGGACAGCTGCCGTCATAACCATTGAGTCATGATTGCTTATCAACCCAACAAAGAGTCTTGTTGCTTATTACAGGGGTGGTTTGACAAGTTTCTATGAATGTGTCACTGCTTTTTTCCCTGTCATTATAACTCAAGCATTAATCATAATAGTGATAATTCTAATTCTCTTTTTTAAACAAGCCAAACATCTAGTTTACTCAGAAACTCCAGAGAGCAGCAGGGAGTCTTTTAGCTGAAAGTTGAAATATAACAATAGATCAGGTTAAACCTTTATAACAGTTACTGAGCAGTTTGCCTTGTTTTCCCAGTGTTCACACACCTGGTGAGAGGTTGATGCAGTGAATATTACTCACACTAAGGCACGGCATGGCCTGCTTTCTGCTTTCTAAGCTTCAGGCCAAAACTGCAGAGATCACTTTGATCTACCGCTTTTGTGTCTTAGCTGATCAGGTGCCTGCCGCTGGAGTCAACCAATCACTGTTTCCCTGCTGGGTGAGAGCAGCGCAGGAGGGCCTTTTTCATCTCCATTCTCTTATCCACTTCTAAAATATTTTCACATTTCACATCACCAAAACCGAGTTTACGTGGATTCTCAGTTGCCTACCACGTGTACAGGTGACAGCAGCCAGTATGATAAATTGACTGGTACCTTTATATCACTATTCATTCAATTTAATTCAATTTTATTTACACAGCACCAAATCACAACAACAGTCGCCTCAAGGTGCTTTATATTGTAAGGCAGACCCTAAAATAATACAAACAGAGAAAAACCCAACAATCATAGGACCCCCTATGAGCAAGCACTTTGGCGACAGTGGGAAGGAAAAACTCCCTTTTAACAGGAAGAAACCTCCAGCAGAACCAGGCTCAGGGAGGGGCGGGGCCATCTGCTGTGATTGGTTGGGGTGAGAGAAGGAAGACAGGATAAAGACATGCTGTGGAAGAGAGACAGAGATTAATAACAGGTATGATTCAATGCAGAGAGGTCTGTTAACACATAGTGAGTGAAGAAGAAACACCCAGTGCATCATGGGAATCCCCCAGCAGCCTACACCTATTGCAGCATAACTAAGGGAGGATTCAGGGTCACCTGGTCCAGCCCTAACTATATGCTTTAGCAAAAAGGAAAGTTTGAAGTTTGATCTTAAAAGTAGAGATAGTGTCTGTCTCCCGAATCCAAACTGGAAGCTGGTTCCACAGAAGAGGGGCCTGAAAACTGAAGGCTCTGCCTCCCATTCTACTTTTAAATACTCTAGGAACAACAAGTAAGCCTGCAGTGTGAGAGCGAAGTGCTCTAATAGGGTGATATGGTACTACAAGGTCATTAAGATAAGATGGGGCCTGATTATTTAAGACCTTGTATGTGAGGAGCAGGATTTTGAATTCTGGATTTAACAGGAAGCCAATGAAGGGAAGCCAATACAGGAGAAATCTGAAGGTTGGCGATTGGTCTATAATTACCTAAGACTGCTGGGTCTAGAGATGCTTTCTGAGTAAAGGTTTAACTACAGCCAGCTTGAAGGCCTGTGGTACATAGCTGATTATTAGAGATAGGTTGATGATATTTAAGATTGAAGCATTAATTAATGGCAGGACTTCTTTGAGCAGTTTTGTAGGAATGGGGTCTAAAAGACACGTTGATGGTTTGGAGGAAGTAATTATTGAAGTTAACTCAGAAAGATCAATTGGAGAAAAAGAGTCTAAATGAATATCAATGGTACTGAAAGTAGCTGTAGATAATATTACATCTGTGAGATGATTGTTGGTAATTTTTTCTCTATTGGTTAAAATTTTATTTGTGAAGAAGTTCATGAAGTCATTACTAGTTAACGTTAAAGGGATGGTTGGCTCAACAGAGCTCTGACTTGTCAGCCTGGCTACAGTGCTGAAGAGAAACCTGGGGTTGTTCTTATTTTCTTCAATCAGTGATGAATAGTAAGATGTTCTGGCTTTGCGGAGGGCTTTCTTATAAAGCAACAAACTATTTCTCCAGGCTAAATGATGATCCTCTAAATTTGTGAAACGCCATTTCCTCTCCAGCTTACAAGTCATCTGCTTTAGGCTACGTGTTTGAGAATTATACCACGGAGCCAGGATCTTCTGATTTGATCTTTTGATTTGAGGCCTTAGTTTTCACCGGAGCTACAGTATCCAGAGTCGTACGTAGTGAGGAGGCAAAATTATAAGCAAGATGATCGACCTCTGTTGGAGTAGTGTTCAGGTAGCTGCTCTGCTCTGTGTTGGTACAGGGCATTGAAGATGATAACAGTAGGTGGATTATCTAAAAGTAAATGGTAAAATGGCCTGTATTTGTATAGCGCTTTAAAAGTGACACAGTTCACATCATTAAGTATCTTGGATGTTTGGAATCAAGTGAGAATCCAGTACTGGGACTCATTCTGTCGACCTTCTGGTTGGTAGATGACAAACTCTACCACCACTGTAGCTGTCTGATAGGCCATACAAGTCTCGAAAATCCACAAAACGTACTGTCATGCTGGCTACATCCATCTTTTATACTATTCTGTGATAACGAAGTGTGATATGACTGTAACCACAGTTACACTGTGTCACAGAGAGGGAGAAGAGAAGGTTCAGTGGGAGAAAGGCACAGAACATACATGGGGAAAGTAGATACATCATACTACTACATGTATGGACAGCACCGTCCACATAATGTAATGATTTATGGTTTTGATAGTTTTTCCATTTTTTCTGTTCTATTTTGCACTCGGTTTTCAAGGCACTTGGCAGTTAGGTTTGGGTCAAGCATCTTGCAAAACTTGACACTTATATGGATTCATGCAGTCTGACTGGGTAAGACTGAAAGAGGGGTTAAACCCTGATGCTCACTCTGTTTGACCTTTTCTCCTCTTTGGTTATTATTTGTTTTTATCCCCAAATTCCTGCAGTTTTTCTTTAATATGTCTTTAATGACTACTGGCATTTGGAGAAACATTATTTTTGAAATGCTCTATTGGAACAACTTGTTTTGAGGGGAAACGTATCACACTTTAAGAAAGAAACAGGATTATAAATCTTTTTTTATGAGTACTTTGAAAGCCTAAATGAGCGCTGAAGCATTTGAGAGAAGTTTGTTTCCTCCATCAGGTCCCTCGATGGGGACTTTGCTCACCTTGACCCTGCTTGTGTTTGAGAATCTCTGTGAAGGACAGACGGCGGCCTTCTTATACTATGAAAGTGGGGCAAAGTTTTAACAGCTGTTGATTGATGAGGAAGTTTCTCCCATCTTTTACACCAGCAGGTCTGAGCTGGTATTCTTAGACTGACCTGATACACACACACACACACACACACACACACACACACACACACACACACACACACACACACACACACACACACACAGTGCCGTCTTTGTGTGATCATTTTTCTGAAGGAGGTCGGTGTGTCTTTTTGCTGTGTCGTGATGGATCAACTTTTGATGCTTTATTTGTCTTTGGTAACTTTGAGCAAAGTTAACCGAAGTGAGTGAAAGTGATGTCTCACATTGCTGGAGGAGTTTTTTTACTATTATTTTCATCTTCTTCTCTCTCGTTCACCTTGAGGAGCTTTGCAGCTTATCATAATGATTTACTTCTGTTTCCCAGATGAGATATTTAGGGAGAAAACCCGACATGCAGTCTCACATAATGATTGACAGCACAAAGTGAAAACAAGCCCAGGTGTTTTTTTAAAAGACACCAGGGAACTTTTCTCCTCAGGTGACAGAACTTTGTGGAATATTAAAGAGTATTAAAAGCAGTTTGATTTTATCAGAAGACAAAGTTAGATATTTTTACTTCTCTGCGTCTTAGAGTTAACAGACTAAGATCAATTTGTAACTGTCTGCGACCCTCTTCCCCAAAAGTGCTTAATGTACCTTTAAAGTTAAAATTTTGAGTTGTTTAAGGCACACATAAAAAAACATGAAAAGACCTAAGTGCATGGTGGAGTTACACAGTTTTTCATTATTGTTGGTGAGGGCTTCCTCACCTCTCCATGGACGATGCCATCACCATCACCCTTCACAGAGCACTGAGAACAGGAAGAGTTATGTGAGGATGCTCTTTATGGACTACAGCTCAGTGTTCAACACCATAATACCAGACATCCTCACCACTAATCCTGGATCCCTGTGTAGGGCTGCATTCTCAGCCCCCTACGGTATGGCCTGTACACGTATGACTGTGCACCAACCCACCCAACCAACAGCATCATCAAGTATGCCAATAAAACCACCGTGGTTGGGCTCATATCTGATGGAGATGAGACAACATACAGGGCGGAGGTAGAGAACTCATCCCACTGGTGCTCAGAAAATAACCTGAAACTGAACATCTTTAAAACAAATTATTATACTGGACTTCAGATTAGAGAATTGGCAGAATCTGTCTCCACCTTAAGGTTTCTGGGCATCCACCTCTCCGCTGATTTCACCAGGAACCACAACACCAACACCCTGGTAAAGAAGGCCCAACCTTGGCTGCATTTCCTCCGAGTCCTGAGGAAGAATAACCTGGACCAGAAACTGCTGCTGGCCTTCTACAGCTCCACAGCGTGCTGTCCTACTGCCTGGGTGTTTGCTACACAGTTCGCTCTGTGTTGTAGCGTACTGATGATACCAAGTTTGTGCTCGATTGGATGATGAGAATCAAACTTTTAATAGATCTGTATGTGTCGGTTTACAGTACACATCAACATTTTAAATGTCCCCCATTACTGATAGGAATCTCCCAGTCTAAGAAGGCTAATCTGTCATTTTTCCTATCCTCCCTGGTGAACTTTATATGCTGGTTCAACTAGTTTATGTGGTCATTATTCCAGAGTGGACGGTTAGCACAAGTGCTACACGAGTTTGAGCGATACACGGTGGACATCCTGGGCCTGAACGAGGTAAGATGGACTGGAAGTGGGCGACAGTGACAAGAAGATCATACTCTACGCGGGACACGTCACCGATCACGTTAAAGGTGTGGGATTAGTCCTATTGGAATGAGCGGCGGCCGCTCTGGCCAATTGGCGACCAGGCTCTGAACGACTGATCGTGGCTAGATTTATTTCCGCCCATGCGAAAACCACCGTGATTCAAGTTTATGCTCCAACCGAGGACGCTGATGACATGGACAAGGACGCCTTCTACGACGAGCTTCAAACGGTCCTGGACGAGGTGACCTCATCATACTCATGGGCGACTTCAACACGCAGATTGGACCTGATCGAGATGGCTTTGAGCAGGTGATTGGCCTGCATGGATCTGCCGCAAACACCAACGACAATGGCCTGCGATTGATTAGCTTCTGTGCGGCGAACAATCTTTGCATCGGGAACTCATACTTTCGTCATAAGCAAATTCATAAGAAGACGTGGAGAAGCCCGGATGGTCAAACAGCAAATGAGATCGACTATGTTTGCATATCGAGGCGATGGAGGTCGCCTCGATGTCACTTGGCGTGGCACGGATGTTGGCTCTGACCACTATCTCGTTATGGCAAAGATCCAGTTGCGGCTCAAACGAACAAGACAAGATACTCAGCGCATGCGCCCTTTCGATGTTGCCAAGCTCAAGGATTGCGATCTCTGCGACCAATATAGTGTCGAGATCCGAAATCGCTTTGCTGCCTTGGAAGAAGCCTAAGATCTGGAGGCGCACTGGAAGTGTCTTCGAACCGTCGTGGCGGCCAGCGCCAAGAATGCCATCAGTCGGCGAAGAGGGACCTTCAAGGAACGTTGGATCCGAGATCGAACATGGCAGCTAGTCGATGAACGACGAAGAGCGGAAATTGCCTGGGATCAGATGACATCAAATGAACACCAGCAAGCTGCAGAGGACCGGTACCGACGCCTCGATCGGCAGGCGAAGCAAAGCTGTTGAAGGGATAAATGCGAATGGGTCAAGCAGAAAGCGGACGAAGCACAGGAAGCTGCTGATCGGAACAATACGAGAACGCTATTCCGGATCGTGCGTGATCTTACCGGCACCTTTTCAGTGAGCACTGCTGATGGTGAGCACAAGGGTTCATGTAGAGGTCCACATGCCTGACTGTTTTTGGGAAAGAGGGCTTGGTGAAGAAGCACTGTACAACAAAAGAATAAGGTCAAGGCTTGAGCCTGAATGCACCACAACCCTCCTGTGGACTCATGATGAGCAAGATGGTGTTCCACAAACTGTGGCAGATTCAGTTGCTCTGGAGATAATGGCCAGAGTCCATATGGAGTTGGCCTGATTTCAATTAGCCAACATTTTATTTGGTTAAATCTCTTTGAAGTGATGTTTTGTCTCCCTAACTTCAAATTAAATTTATTCTACCCTTACCTAAAGTTAGCCCAAAAACTCTAACTTCCACCCCTGTTTAAGACCCTCCATGGATTAGGATTAGGTTTAATTGATTTTAACCAAACCTAATCCTAATGCAATGTTAATCTAACCTTATGCTAAACGTACCTAATACTTAGCAAGTGTATTCTGGTCTCCTCCCACTAACCCTTATTTGCATTTATGTGACTTGATTTTACAAAAAGGAGGCTGAGCCTCCAAAATCTGACTGTGCTAACGGATTTATCCCCACAGTGTCAGTAATACAAGTGCTCACCAAGGCCAGTGCGTGTAAGTTATCTCGCAACCACACGTGTGAGCAGGAGGCTGGCATTTCCAACCCCATTTAAATTCCAATATCAGGTCTGTACAGCTTATCATTCACACCACAGTCTGACAGCTGTTTTCTGTATGTCGTTTATTCACAGAAACTGTAATTAGACCAAGTTGTTTGGTCAGATGTCAAAAAAACGTGTCATTACACCACAAAAGTGTGTGAGTTTTTAGTGGTTTATAGGGACATTTAAATAATAAACTTTTTTCAGTTGAAAAATGTTTTACAAAATAAAAGCTTGTCCTCATTAATATTCTCAGTGTCACCTCTCCTCTGTCACCTCTCACTCCTGCAGAAATTAAACTCAGATTGGATGCTTGCCTCCCTGCTTGGAGGAGTAAATTAACTCGGGGAAATTGAATTTTTGGGGTCTGTAATATTTCTGGCCGATCAGTTGATGATTCGCATGTAGGATGGGTGGTGGGGTATCAACTTCAGCTGTACAGCAGCGGGAGAATCACTTGGTTCATTAACAGCCCAATATCACAGAGATTGTGATTAATCATTTAAAGGATAATGATAACCACTGATAACTATTTCATTCCACCCTAGTTATGTACTTCACAACAAAACACGCCCCCGTCAGGCAGTGGAAGGTACTACAAGCAGGCTATATTTACATCATTGAAATTAGCTTAGAGGGAAATCTCAAAATCTCACATCTGTTGTTCTGTTCTTTATTTCTTTCTCTGTGTCCGTGCATGCGTCTGTGTGTGTTTTAAAGATTCTTCTTTCCTGTGCTTCCCATGTTCCCTCAGTCATTGTTTCAATGTTGTTCTCTGTATTAGTTTATTCGTGGTCTAGCCCAGCCACTTGGGGGCACGGGCATGGGGGGTGGTGGGAGTGGGAGTGGTCAGGCTCAGATAAATGTGGAGGGTTGTGTAAGGGAGAGGAAGATGAGAAGAGAAGGCAGTGAGAAGATGGAGGCAGTACTTTAAGGAATTCATGAATATAGAAAATGAAAGAGAGAGAGAGAGAAGGATGAAGGAGGAGGACAGCTAGTAAGAACAGCGGTCCCCAACCTTTTTTGTGCCACAGACCAGTTTATGTCCGACAATATTTTCATGGACCGGCCTTTAAGGTGTCACGGATAAATAGAACAAAATAAAACCAGTACTTGTACCAAAAAAAGATTTATTCATAATACATGGGAAAAGACCCAGGGAAACAGAGTTAACGATAAAAATTATAAAAGAAAATAATGATTAAAAACCCTGAAAACCATGAATTTCACACCTGAGCCTCAACTCTCACGGGCCCGAACCAGACGACTCACGAACTGGTACTGGTCAGTGGCCCGGGGGGTTGGGGACCGCTGAGTAAGAAGGAAGTGAGGACAGCTATGATGAAGATGAAGAGTGGAAAGGCAGGTAGTCCAGATGACATACCTGTGGAGGTATGGAAGTGTGGAGAATGAGAGGAAAGCCTGAGGAACAGAGAAGGTGTACCTGTGCCGATTTTTAAGAACAAGAAGGATGTGCAGAGCTGTAGTAACTACAGAGGGATAAAGCTAACGAGGCATACCATGAAGCTATGGGAAAGAGCTGTTGAAGCTATGAAAAACTATTTGCCCCCTTTGTTCTTATTTGTTTGCATATTTTTTGGAAATTACAAACACATTTTAATATCAAACAAAGAAGAAGCTATCTAAACCTAACCGCCCCTACTGCAGTAGAAGTCTAACTAATTGCTGTGCCAGCCTTACAGCAAGAACTGCAATCAAGCATTTGCGACGACTGGCTGTGACTCTTTAATATCACTGTGAAGGAATATTGGCCCACTCTTCCTCAGAGAATTGTTTTAATTCAGCCTTGTTGGAGAGTCTTTTGTCATAGCCCAGCACAAGTACTGTTTTGCTTGAAGGCTCTAACTCTGACACCGGGATGGGTTTAGCGGACCTTTCTCCACCCTTTGGGTGGATCAGGGACCTCCCACACTTCAGCCAGACCAACTGCGCCTCAAAATGGACAAGATTAGAAATGAGTACATCAGAGGACCGGCTCAGATTTAGTGCTTTGGAAGTTAGAAGGAAAATTCCTCAACAAAGGAAACACAAATTAAGATTTTTGCCTATTAAACAAACTTCAGCTGCTCCCACATTCACTGTTGGTTGCCACACTGGATGGATCCACATGTTTAATTTAGAAGTTTTTTTGTTTGTTTTTTTACATCGGATGCTCATCCTGACGCATCCTTCTCATGGTGTCTCCTAGTCTTAAACCACGGGGCTTTCACTTATTAGGTGACTGTGTGTGTAAATCACTACACTATGGAGTCATTACTCCACAAAGGAAACAACCTTGTGTTCTAATTTATCATTAATTTAAGTTCATCATTTAATTGACTGAAAAATTATCATTTCTGTTAAATGCATCAAGCCAGTATTTGCAGATTTACACACTGTCATAGACCAGGTTAGCTTTAGATCAAGTCTGCTGTTAACGTTATGTAAATTAAAGGAAAATTAAAAGGAGAGGGAATTAATTTTTCCTTACTTTCCTCAGTCTAACTCTAAGCTCTCATTCATCTTGTCTCGTTTGAAAAGGAAATCTTATTTCCTCCTCCCTACTTAACTGGAAAGGATGCTTTGCTCACCCATGCTACCTAATTCAAATCCTTCCTATTTAATTCCTTCTAAAGTAGAAAAACTTCTTGATTCCTGAACTTAAAAGGCTGTTTTTCCCTCTGATTTTTTTCCTTTTTCTCCTCATACCAGAAGTCTTCCTTTCTGCTGCCTCGCAGTACATTTCCCATTGCACTACTGTTTTTACGTCCTACATTAGAGGCTTTCTTTCATTCTTCTTACTATGTTCTCATACTATATTACATAGCATCTTTTTTTCTCTTCCTACCAGAGAATCTCCTGCCTGTGTATTAATGTTAAAGGCTTTTTGTCTTTGTCATTTGTGTCTTTTCACACCAACTGTTTATGACACTGTGTTAATGTCATGCTGTAGAAAGAAAATTCATGGACATGAAATGTGTAATTTTAGAGCATCGCAATTCTCAGTGTGAACATTTACTCTCTTTCCTCAGTTTGTTTGTAGTATTATATTTATTTGCAGCAGATTCAAAATTCTTTACCATACACATAGAGAAAATGAAAAAGTATTAATGAGAGATACACAAAGGTACACAAAGACTAACATTTTTAAGGTGTGCTACGTCAACAGAAGAGCATTCTGAGGTTTAGCAACAAACACTTATGTGGTACAGGACAGTGATGCGCGAATCATGAACGAATCGTTCAATACTCGAGAATCACTTTACTGACTCATGAATCATGATTCACAAGCCCAACTGACTCACTGACTCATCCCTGTTGCTGTTAGCAGCAATATATCTAGCTTATAATTAAAATTGTGGAGAAAAACACAACATCCAGTATCTTAACAAAAACATTTCTGCTCTGAACTGGAAGAAAAAACCCTGAGTAGAAGCTCACATAAAGACAATAGCTCCTCGGTTCACAGTAGCATCGCTCTGCTAACATGCTAACAGCACATTTGAGCTACTCACCCCCTCCTTTCCTGTGCTGAATCGTAGAGCCAGCGAGTCACTCAGGACTCGCTAACCCCCTCCCTCCTGTGCTGAATCATAGAGCCAGCGAGTCACTCAGGACTCGCTAACCCCCTCCCTCCTGTGCTGAATCGTAGAGCCAGCGAGTCACTCAGGACTCGCTAACCCCCTCCCTCCTGTGCTGAATCATAGAGCCAGCGAGTCACTCAGGACTCGCTAACCCCCTCCCTCCTGTGCTGAATCATAGAGCCAGCGAGTCACTCAGGACTCGCTAACCCCCTCCCTCCTGTGCTGAATCATAGAGCGAACGAATCACTCACTCACTCACTCACCCCCTCCCTCCGGGCTCACAGCTTCTTCTTCTTGGTTGGCAACCAATGTTAAGGCGCATTTCCGCCCCCTGGCTCACGGCTCAGTGGACATTTAGATGAGAAAATATATATTTGACACATTTAAGGAAAATACTAATAAAATAAAAATAAACAAGATAAATGTTCCCTTTAGAAATTTTTTTGCTCTTTTTTGCTTTATAAAATTGTTGTTTTCTTTTAGAATCACTCATCTTAGCAGTAGGATTTACATGAAAAGAGAAAAGAAATTAAGTTTGAGTGAAAATGTACATTTTTTGCACTCTCTGGTCAACTGACTCAGTGAATCAAATGACTCAAAAAACCCGATTCACTTTGGTGAGTGACTCATTAAAACTCGATTCAGTAAAAAGAATCAAATTTACCATCACTAGTACAGGACAGACGTGCTGGCTACAAATGTCATCATGAGAATCTGCAACTTTGAAGAGATCAGAACTTTTAAAAAGTTTTCATTTTCTAAGACAAGTGAACAAAACCTTGGTCTCTTTACCTTCAACATAGACTTTGTGTAGTGCTCTGTTGCAGAGTGTAGCAACTCTGATTAAACACCAAGCTAAACCTTTGTCAATGAATACAGGAGTCCGAGTAGAGTTGAAGTTTTACTCTCAGAATCTTCATTTGACAAGCGGTGAAAACTGTAGTTGAAAAGAAATACAGAATAGAAAAAATGACCATGTTTACATAAATATTGCATCACGAAAGAACTCAAAATATGACTTTACATCTTCGTATTAGCTTGAGCAGCAGTAATGATCATCAAAACTAATGCCTTTTTTAACACGTACAAATCGATCTTCATGAACTACAAATAAAATATAGTTTTTAACAACTACTGCTATTTATACTTTCTTAACACCTTCATCATGAAATATATACACTTACGGCGTTGCCTGAACAATGTTCCCAAGTGGATGGCTGTGGATAAGCCTCAGAGCATGACCGCATGTCACTCTCCGTCTTAGAGCAACCAGGAAGAGGAAGTAAACAGGAAATGAACCAATACAGGTACCTCACCAGGAAGTGAGGTTATTAGCAAGTTCACCTTCAAAATAAAATCTTCTTATTTAACTTTTTTTTTTTAACCCTTTTACTGTTCTTTCTAACTTAAATACATACAAATGAATTATTTTAAAGCAGACATTAAAGATAAATGACATAAATGCCTTTGAGGCATCACACTCCCCGCCTGGCCTATGTGAGGCCACTATGAACTTGAATGAGTCCAAACAACAGTCCTTAAATCAGTCCTTAGGCAGAAGAAGAACTACTTCTGCAACTGGCCCTAGGAAGGTTCTTGTGTCACCTTGGTCAGTCGTTTTTACCTCAACCTTTCTCACATGTCCATCCTTCCCAGGAAAAGTTGCTGTGAGTATGGCCATGGGCCAATAGTTGCAGACAGTCTAATTGTCCCTGAGGAGAACCAGATCCCCAACCTGAAGGTTTCTGCGTGTCACTGTCCGTTTTTGTCTTTGTTGTAAGGATGGTAAGTATTCTCTGCTCCAACGGGCCCAAAACTGGTTTGCGAGCGCTTGAACCTGCCTCCATTGTTTTGTGAAGAGGTCCTTATCTGTGAAATCTCCAGGAGGAGGTGGAACTCCTGATTTCTGTGTGGGGAGCATGGCTGGTGAAAGAATGAAAGGTTGGTGTGGGTCTGTAGACACAGGTAGGAGTGGACGTGCATTGATAATAGCTGTGATTTCTACCATTAGCGCTGACAGCACTTTGTGGGTTAGGCAACTCTCTTGCTGCAAGAGCATTGAATCAAGGATTCTCCTGGCAACACCGATCATCCGTTCCCATGAGCCTCCCATGTGGGAAGAATGTGGAGGTCTGAAGTTCCAGCTACATCCTTGCTAGCTGAGGTACCCCTGTACAGTATTGTCCATCTCCAACTCCTTGCTAGCTCCAATGAAGTTGGTCCCACAATCAGACTGGAGTTCCTTTGCAGGGCCTCTGAGAGCGAAGAAACGCCTAAGAGCGTTTATACAGCTAGATGTGTCCATAGACTCAATCAGCTCAATGTGGACGGCCCTTGAACTTAAACAACTAAACATCATAGCCCACCGTTTGCTCTCTGCCTGTCCTCCTCTGGTGCGTCTGGTTTCAACAGACCAAGGCCCAAAGACGTCAAGAACAACATATGTGAAGGGAGGGCAAACCTTGAGATGTTCCGGTGGTAAGTCAGCCATACGTTGTTCTTCCGGTCTCCCACGCAGCTTCTGGCAGATTACGCATTTGTGTAGGACTGAATTGATTAGTCGCTTACCACCCAAAATCCACAGTCCAGCTGCCCTTACTGCGCCTTCTGTGAGATGTCGACCCTGATGCCTCACCTGCTCATGGTGATGTCGTACGAGCAGTAAGGAAACGTGGCTGTCCTTGGGTAGGATTACTGGGTTCTTTTCTTCACACACAAGTTGAGAATGTTTCAGTCTGCCTCCAACACTGATGAGACTACTCTCCAAAGTTGGACTGAGTTTATGCAAAGGGCTGTTTGTGGCCACCCCTTTGTTTGCTTGGAGGGCTGACAGCTCCTTGGCAAAGGCTGGCCTTTGTGCTGCTTGCAGAATTACATGTTTCGCTTAAGCTATTTCATCCACCGTACGAGGTAAGCAACATATGTGCCATCCTGTACACCTGCTGTTTTGGTTTGAATGTTTGTGAGATCTTGCCACATGGATAGGGAATGCCACTGTTAGCAGTAGAGAGGTAAAGGTGGAGAAACGGCGAAAGCAATCAGGGGTAAGTACAGGTTCCTCCAGATGAGTAGTGTATGTGTGTACCTGTGGTCGAAACTCTGAGTCATTTCCTGGGTCGATGAGCTCAAACATCTCACCAGTTTGTATTGTTTCTGCAGATAACTGATGCAGGAATGAAGGTCCAGTGAACCAAAAACTCTGTGCCAGATGGGATGCAGGCAAAGATCTGGATGCATGGTCTGCAGGGTTTTCTTCCGTGCGCACATAATGCCATTGTTCTGGTCTGGTAGATTGTCGGATACGTTGGACTCTATTATGGACATATGTGTAGAAGCGTTTTGTCATATTACAAATGTACCCGAGTACCACCTTACTGTCTGTGTAGAACCTGACAGCATCCAATTTCAGATCCAGCTCCTCCCGGATGAGATCTGCCATTTCTACTGCAAGGACAGCAGCACAGAGTTCGAGCCTTGGGATGGTTGGTTCAGATTGGGGTGCTAATTTGGCTTTGCCCATAACAAATCCTACTTCCACTTTTCCATCCTCCTGAATGGCTCTCAAGTAAGCGATGGCCCCAATGACTATAGTTGAGGCATCCGAGAATACACACAACTCTGTGTGCGCAGCTTTGGGGAGAGAGGTTGACGTGTATGCACGTGGCACATGAAGCTCCTTTAGGACTTGAAGAGAATCTCTCCCATTTCTTCAGCTTGTCTTCTGGGAGAGGTGCATCCCAGTCAGTCAGTTCCGAAGTAAGTTCCCTAAGAAGAGCTCTTCCCTGGATTGTGACAGGTGTCAAGCATACCCATCGAATCAAAAACACTATTGACGGTAGAGAGGACTCCACGTCAGGGAAAAGGTTTGATAATAGTTGATGCAGAGAATGTGAATGTATCTTTTCTGATCTCCCACAGCAAACCCAGGCTGCGCTGCATAGGTGCTGTCTCCCCACTCAAATCCAGATCCTTGATGAGTGGGACACAATCTTCTGGCGGGAAAGCTCCAGTGGCTGCTGGACTGTTCGACATAAACTTGTGCAAGCGGAGGTTCGATTCAGCCAGTGAAGCCTGAGTCCGTTGGAGAAGGTCGATTGCTTCTGCTTCAGATGGGAGAGACACCAAGCTGTCATACACGTAAAAGTGCCTTTCCACAAACTTCACCATGTCAGCACCGTACTTCGGAGCACCTTCAGCAATGGCTCTTCGCAGACCATAGATGGCCACAGCCGGAGATGGCGAGTTGCCAAAGACGTGAACCCTCATGTGGTAGTCGACAACTGCCTTGCTGAGGTCGTTGTCCTCGTACCACAAAAACCGGAGGAAGTTGCGGTGCCTTTCATGGACCAAAAAGCAGTGAAACATTTGTTGGATGTCAGCGAGGATAGCTACTCTCTCCCTTCTGAAGCGTAGAAGGACACCCAAGAGAGAATTGTTAAGGTCGGGACCAGTCAGAAGCACTGGAATCGAAAACTACCCTGATTTGGTTGGGCTTTTGTGGGTGGTATACCCCGAATGATGGAAGAAACCAGCCATCTTCGTCTTCGCTCAAGAGTGGCGTCACCTCTGTGTGACCGTTGCCAATGATCTTCTCCATGAATGCCAAATATTGTTTCTGCATCTCAGGTTTCTTCCTGAATTGGCGTTGCAAGGATTCAAACCTCTTAACCGCATGCTCTCTATTGTTTGGCAAACATTGCCGTGGCTCCTTGAACGGCAATGGAGCAACCCAACTGCCAGTGTCATCTCTGTGGACATTTGTATCCATGATCTCTAGGAAGAGGATGTCTTCTATTGATGGGGCAGGTTTGTTATCATGTTCAGTTTGGTTAAACACTGTGTGTCCTACCGTCCTCTCTGGCATTCTGTTAGACTTGCTGAAGCTTGGCTGTGTTTCTTTGACATGCATGAAACTTGCACAGGGCTGAAATATGGAATGGCGACCGCTGTCTAGCACATGGGTCTTGAATGCGTCAACCGTTGGCTTATGCAAATTACCTAGGCACACCTCCCCTATCACCACCCAGCCTAGATCGAGACGTTGTGCAAAGGGAGCGTGGTGTGACCTGTTAACTTGCTTCCTGACCTTGTGTGCTCTAAGCACGTCTCTCCCGAGTAGCAGGAGTATCTCTGCTTCTGGGTCCAGATCGGGGATGTGTTTGGCTATATGGTGGAGACGAGGCTGATGCAAAACTGCACCTGGTGTTGGGATTTCAGGGCACTCGAGGAGTGGTGGAAGAGGTATGAGAACTTTGCCATCCAACGACTCTATCTGGAATCCTTCTGCCTTCCTGCCGTATGTTTCAATGATGCCGGAGCATGTTCTGAGATGGTATAAGAGTGGTTTGTTCTCCACACCAAACAGCTCAAAGAACTCCGGCCTGGCTAAGGAGCAAATGCTCTAGTCGTCTAGGATTACATAAGCTTTAATGGCTTTGTGTTTTGAATGTTTGGGGTAGACCTTTGCAAGGCAGATCTTAGAGCAAGAACGACCCCACTGTGCGGGGCCACAAACCTCTGTGCAGCTGGTTCTAACATCAGTTACATTAGAATCATCTTCTCCCTCCCCGCTGTTCTCTTGTGGTGGTGGAGGAGCCTTGGTGAGTTGAGGTTGTGGGCCAGGGTGCATGGCTGCATCATGATAGATACTTTCACACCCTAAGCACTTCACAGAAGATTGGTGTTAAAGCTCTTCACAGGTAATTTTTGTGGGGTTGGTGCCGTTGCTTTGACGAATAAAGCTGGGGTCATTTTGCTTCCTCGCCTCATGACACACAAAGTTACAAATGTAATTGAAGGGAGGGAAGCGACCGTTGTTCTCCTCTTTGTACCACGACCCGGATGACACCCACTTCTCCTGGAGCCCATATGGAAGCTTGTCTACTGTGGGTACAATACCTCTGGAGGTGTCTAGATACGACAGACCGGTGAGATATCCATCCTCCTTGGCGCCTTGTATCTCCATGAGCAAATCCCCAAGTTCACGTAATCTGATGTGATCTTTGGCCATAATTTTTGGAAAACTGTCAAGTCTCTGAAACAGTGACTGCTCAATCATCTCAGGGGCACCATAGCAGCCATTCAGCCTCTACCAGGCCTTGCGCAGAGCCAAACCAGCATCATTCACATGCACCGAGTGTAGGCATCTTATTTGCTGTCCAGACTCTTTTCCTAACCATTTGGTCATGAGGTCTAACGCTTATGTTTCTGTAAGTTGAACTTCAGCCACGGCATTAGTGAATGAGGACCGCCATGCACGGAAATTCTTTGGCTTATCATCAAATTGGTAGAGTCCTGATGTAACAAGATCACGTCACGCCAAATACTGTGCAAGAGGGTGTGGTGGTTGTGACACGCTCACTGGAAGCATACGCCGGGGTGTTTGTGACTGAGCACCTATATACGTGCGAGGGTTTGTCCTTTTGATGTCAGTCTTTGATTCAGCTCTGGTCACTTTAGACAGGTTTGTTGTGGGTGGATGTGTCCCATCACCCGTTTCAGGCTTGGGCTTGCTATTCCTATGTTGGAATTCCGCTAAGCTTGCAGGTGGATGCCATGTTCTGAAATGATCTTCTGATCCTGCACAATCTACAGATTTAACAGGTGGGACACATACTGGTGCAAAGGTAGACTGATTCTGATCATTTTGAGAGCAAACATATTCACTAATATGTTACGCAATTTAAGCCTTTCATCTGACTCAGATTTCACATTTTCTATATTTCCATGAATTTCTGCTACATCTTCTAACACCTGTGCTTCAGCGATGGCTGCGTCTGCTTCACGATTTAATGTTAGCACTTCCAGCTCTGTATCAATTCTAGCAGTTTCCAACTGATTTTGAGCTTCTCTAGTTTTCCTTTCTGCTTCTCTAGCAGCCCTTTCCAGTTTTAATTTAGCCTCCTGGCTAGCATATGATGCTCGTACCTTAGCAGCTTCTGCTTTAGCTCTGGCGCGAGCCGCACTTACAGATGATGCTGATGTCATGTTGCTCCTGGTATTTGATACCGATGACTTGTTGCTTGCTGCCATCTCGAACGGATAGGAACATCGAGTGCCGCCTTTTCACTGTAGTGCTCTGTTGCAGAGTGTAGCAACTCTGATTAAACACCAAGCTAAATCTTTGTCAATGAATACAGGAGTCCGAGTAGAGTTGACCTTTTACTCTCAGAATCTTCATTTGACAAGCGGTGAAAACTGTAGCTGAAAAGAAATACAGAATAGAAAAAATGACCATGTTTACATAAATATTGTATCACGAAAGAACTCAAAATATGACTTTACATCTTCGTATTAGCTTGAGCAGCAGTAATGATCATCAAAACTCATGCCTTTTTTAACACGTACAAATCGATCTTCATGAACTACAAATAAAATATAGTTTTTAACAACTACTGCTATTTATACTTTCTTAACACCTTCATCATGAAATATATACACTTACGGCGTTGCCTGAACAATGTTCCCAAGTGGATGGCTGTGGATAAGCCTCAGAGCATGACCGCATGTCACTCTCCGTCTTAGAGCAACCAGGAAGAGGAAGTAAACAAGAAGGAGTGTGTGAAAATGAACCAATACAGGTAACTCACCAGGAAGTGAGGTTATTAGCAAGTTCAACTTCAAAATAAAATCTTCTTATTTAACATTTTTTTTAACCCTTTTACTGTTCTTTCTAACTTAAATATATACAAATGAATTATTTTAAAGATAAATGACATAATTGCCTTTGAGGCATCACACTTTGCATACTGCATTGATTAGCTAGCGAAGTCCCAGTTTGTGCGCTCGAGCTAAACGTCATCACTGTCTTGAAACTATGATGTGATAACTGAGATATTGATGGGAAATGCATTTCCCTACCTAATGTCAGTACGGACATGTCATCCACAATGTAGTCTTACTGTGAGCGTACCCTGCTTTATCCTTCATTTTTCACAATAAAGAGAACTGTATTTTTTTTATTTAGTAGCCCTTCAGATGCAATATTGTTCTGTAATTTGTCTTCCAATAAATTTCAGCTGTGAATAATTCAAATTGTAATACTCAAACACAGCTATCTGATCTCCACAAACTGAGGCTCTGATTTCATTAACTAAATACGTAGAAGCCCATATGTTGTTAAAATCTCTGCAGTGTGCAGCCATCTTTCTACTAGCAAAGGCACATCTTTCATAAACTCATGTTCCAGTGCATTTACAAGGAAGCTGCTTTCACTTACACACTTGTATGTACGTAATTTAATTGATGTAAAAAGATAACAGGTAGATAACAAAGTTTGAATCCTAATTTCACACTGACCTCTGCTTTATGCTGTCATTTGGCGTCTGAGTGGTTGTTGTTTGTTTCATTTGGTGACTCGATCCCGACAGTTCCTGATATTCCTGTTCAGTGTGAAGAGTATGAATGCCTACAAAGAAATGCAGACAAAGATTCCTCCTTATGTTATTTTCATGATGGTTAAAACCAGGAGTGGCTGCATACATACTTGAATACTGGGCCAATACTTTTTCATAGCACTGTAGCTTCAGCAGTTCTTTCCCGTAGCTTCATGATATGCCTCGTTACAGCTCTGCACATCCTCCTTGTTCTTAAAGACGTGATGGTGTTTGATTTGTTATCCTGGCTCTCACCTTCTGACAGAGAGGTGGGCAGAGGGCCACCTTTTTACATTCTCAGTCTGCTGGGAGCAGATGGAGGAGGAGACACTGTCACCTCCTCTCACTCATACATACTGAGGTGACAGAGCCAGAGCAGATTATTCTCCACGGAATCACACTTTTCCCACACTGAACACACAACACTGCACACTGGGTTTGTTATAGATTGGAAATTAGAAGGAAGTTTATAAAGCATAGTCAAATAAGCCACGCACCAAGGTTGAGTTGCAGGTGGTTGAATGAAAAGGTTTTTCGCGTGTCTGGGTTTATGTGGGTTTGTGTGTGTCTTTGTGTCTTGTTTCCCTTCCTTGTGTTTCTTCCATGTTTCCACGTCTATCACGTTTATCCTACGTTTCCCCAGTCCGTCATGTGTTTCATGCCCTATTGTTACAGTCTATGTGTCATATGTTCCTGTTTTATTCTGACAGTCTTAGTGTGTTTAGTTTTGCTTCCTCTGTCTCGTTGTGTCTAATTTGTCTCAGCTGTGTTCCCCATGTGTTTCCTGTTCCCTCCTCAGTCCTTGTGTATTTAAGCTTTCTGTTTCCCTTTGTCCAGCGTTGCATTCTCCCTCATTCCCCACCGTGTCTTCTGCCTCCCTGCCTGTTTACTTTTATATATATATTCCAAGTTTAGTTAATAAAGTTGTATTTTTGAGTTCATTTTCACCTCCATGAGTCTGTGTTTGGGTCCTCTCCTGCCTGCTTCACATGGCCAGTTCATGACAGATGAAGTGATTTATGAAAAACAAAATGAGTTAGATTTGGGAGCGCGAGCTTTAATGTTATTGTCAGATACATAATTCATCCACTTCAAAAGGAAATAAATGCAAATATGGGCCTGGACTCTTTTGAAGTTTTGAAGCGGACCCTTCAAAACTTCAATGAAGTATTTGTTGTAAAAACGTTGGTTTTGTAACAGCCGTCTTCTGTGAAACCTGCCAGCAGAGTATATTTTATTCTGAAAAGAACAGAGAAACAGTGAGACGGTCCACAGGTCGTGCGTTTTCCTCTCTTACCAACCTTACCAACATCAGAATAAAGTGGAATAGAAACCGATATAAACTCAAATAATATAAACAAAATCGCAAAATATCATAATTCATGTGTGATTTTATTACTTATGGGAGGTGCCACCTTGTGGCATAACTTGAGCACTTACACTTCTCTCAATCTGTCACAAGATCAGAAAATTAAGGCCTTTATTTAACGAAATTACACACAAAAACTCCACAAAACATACACAAATTAATTACAAAATGCAACCACATATCACAGGGTATCACCTGTCCCCCCCTTGATTTGTTTCCCACAGCAGGTTCAGGATTTCTGGCCTTTGGTGCTGATGTCTTGTTGGCTTGAACATGGACAGATCATGATTTCTCTAATGGGAATCAGCTGTGTTTGATTTGTCTGACTGGTGTTTGAACAGAAGTGTTTTGGCCTTTGATTTCTCTCTGACAGTTCAGAGCTGCAGAGGCAGCTGACGAACCAAATGCTGTGTTCAGGCTCCAGAAACAGCTTTGTACTGTTGGTCTGTGATGTCAGGCTGATGAAATCTTGATGTAACAGGAACCCTCAGAGCTGTTTCTGAAGTATACAATAAACACCATCAAGACAACACACGCAGTACACACCGAGGGGCCCACATGTCTGAGATCACTAATAGGTCCGTTTTTCCTTGTTTGGAATTCAATACAAATGATCATGTCGGTGATTTGAGTAACACGGTGATCATCTGAGAAACTCAGTATTTGTTTGTGCTCGTTAGTGGCAAACGTCATCTGTAAAAAATGTCATTCTGCTCTTCTGATGGTGTGTGCTCGTTAATAAGGAGCTGCTGATACAAATACACATTAGCCAAAAAAATGGATCTGTAGGAAGATTTTCTATCTGTGATAAACAAAACCTTTACAAAACTTATTGTATTTCCATTGACTGGGTTCAGGGTGACTGGAGCCTATCCCAGTTGTCGTAGAGTCTTATGTACTCCCCGGCAGGTTGCCAATATATCACACGGCTAACACAGACAGACAACCATGCATGTGGTTTGAACCCACTGTGACACTTGCTGTGAGGCAGTAGTGTTAACCACCACTCTCTGGTTGCAAAGATAAGTTCAACTGTATAGAAGAACATGAAAAGGAGACTATTTATTAACTATTATCAATTAGTTTAAGGTCTTGCAATACAGCATGTCGTAAGACCTGGATCTGGTAATCTTTAATCTTTCACAAAGTTTAAAATCCACGATGAATCAGGTTATGCTGTAGTCTACCTTCTGATTACAAGTCAGGATTAGACATTAGTAACCAACAGGTGACTTCACAGTGGCTGCCATCTTTTCTAATCGTTCCATGTAAGTGACACATAACTCAGTGTCTTGTGTCTCTTATACAGTCCAGGAGAAGGATCCTATGAACGGTGCTGCCTTCAGGGTTATTCTGTAAATGTCATCTGATTTGGTTTAATGCATCACTGATAATTACGTCAGATGAGCCTTTAGGTGCATCTTCTTTTTCACTTTCAATTTACTCTTCATTGTCCTTCAAACATTGATTTTACATTGCAAACTCTTTTGATAAATGAAACCAGTCTGAACAAAGTGTGTGTGTGTGTGTGTGCGTGCATGTGCGTGTGCAGACAGATTTTGGGGTACAAAGCAGTAAACCAGGGACGGACTGTTAAAATGAAGTGAAAACTGTTTGGTTTTACTCCTGGTGGATTTAGAAGATGGGGTAACATTCAGGTGATGGGAAGCCTTTGGAATACAAATGGGAGTGAGTGCAGTGTCCCCTATAGAATACTAACGCTAACGCTGTGCTTACTGGTATAGTATGTGAGCAGAAATGCAAGTCTTTATTTGAATTTTTCCCCAAAAGTCAAGCTGTTTGAGTCAGCTTAGTGTCAGTGCATATACGAGCTGGGATTCATCCAGAAAGTCTGTAGTAGGGCTGGGTATCGTCACTGATTTCTAGAATCGATTTGTTTCCGATTCACAAGGTCCCGAATCGATTCGATCCACAATTCGATTCAATTAGATTCAATTAGATTTGAATCTGGGAAATTTTGACAGTGAGAAATATAATTCAGATCAGTACATTTACATATTTTTGTATCTATAAAAAGGAAGCTGACACACGCAAGACTTTATCAAAGGTGTAAGTGTCACAGCAGATGCCTTTGTGTCAAAGTAGCTGAAGGTAAAACACAGAAAAACATGAAGGTGATTTTCCTGGCCTGGGATTTTATAAAAATAGTCTGCAGTACATCAAAAAGGAAAGAAAACCATTAATCAACATATGAACGTTACCTCTGATGTTACAGCGGTTTTATTAGAGACACGGCTAAGCGTTTTGCATTTTGCATAATTTTAAAAAGTTTAAATTTCTTCAGTATTGAACGGCAGAAATTAGGTTTTCTTTTCGGAAGTATGTAAAAGCAAAAAAAAAAAAAAAAAACAGCGGCTGGGAAGTACAGAGAGAGAGAGAGAGAGAGAGAGAGCTGTGCATGACGTGTGATTTTATCCTGGTGGAAGCAAAACAGTAAAAGTCAGAGTGATTTCATGACGATGTTTATGTGAAGCGTAGTTTGGATCTTCTTTTGCTGCTGGTTCAGTCAATATTGTTTGGAGAGAGATAAAACTAACAGCTTTAGAATCAGCGCAAAAAGGGCGTGAACACAAAGCGCGAACCCGCCGAAACATCAGAATCAGCGAGCTGTCGGCTTTCAGCCCCGACCGTGTCCGAGAAAGGCGACATCTCACTGATTCTGATCCGCGGGTCCGCGCTGTGTGTTTACGTCCTTGTGCAGAATCCGTGTACCTGCTCTCATTTACTGTCTTAGCTGTTTGGTGGTTGTTGAAATTTTGTGAGATTTCACCTGAGATTCTGGCATTCTGGGCAAAATAAATTTATATTAAAAAATCGATTCAGGATTTTAATGAATCGAATTGACGTTATCTAAGCCAGAATCATTTTAATCGATAAATCGATTATAAAAACCCACCCCTAGTCTGTAGCACAAAGACTGAACACACTTTAGCTGCTGGCTGCACTAAACCAAAAGATAAGCCATTAGTTTTAGGCTTTGTTCAAATTGTAGGTGAGATTTTAAGGGGTCTTAGAAAGAATCCCTCCCAGGGACTCTGGTGTTGACCTGATTGATTCTTGGGTAATTTAGCAGGTACATATCAGCAGGTAGTGGCTGCAGTTGCAAAAAGCAAAAAACTTCTGTTTAGCAAGAGAACAGATGGTGTCACTTTCACTGGCTGTGCCGTTGAGTGTTGGAAAGAGCACTTTGAAGAACTCCTGAATCTAAGGGACTTGCTTTCTATGAAGAAGAATTTGTCAATGTCTGTTTTGTTGACTCTGTGAGGGCTTGTAATTGTTGTGTAATTGTTGAATTACATGGTGCTATGGCCACAACGTGTGTCTCTTAGCCCTGCACACGGGGAAAAGCTGTGGCAATGCAATCGAATAGCATCAGACTTGTTATTGGGCAGTGGGCTTCAACAAGGCAAGATCTTTTCTCCCCCCTCTGTTTACTTTGCAACTGTGTATGATTCTGTATCAATCATTCAGTACTCAATAATGATAAGTAATCAAAGTCAAATTCTGAAAACATTTGTCTTTAAGTTAATCAAGTAAACGATAGCAAGAGATTCAGTTGTGTTAACTTTTTGAGGTCTGCCAACATTTTGGTTTTTACATGTTATTATAAGCAAGAAGCTGGCTTTTATTCTAAGAGTGACAAACACAGTCTTACAGTGTGGCTGAGACTCTGGTCATACGTGAAGAAGTAGCATCCACCATTTCCTCACATTTCATAGTGACCAATCTTCTATTCACTTTCTCCTGCAGAGTAACTATGGGAGTGTGTAAGTGCTGGCCTTGTTCTTAAAGTTAGACAACTTTGTGCGTCACTGTGATCTCTTCTTTTTTCAAGTGTTTTTCTAGTTATTTTCCTGTTGTTCTCGGTCTGCGTCTTAAATAACCAGAGTTCTTGAAGAACACCAGCCCCCTCCTTTTGTGTCTGTCTCAATCATCGGCCTCCTGCGGTGGCAGAGCAAACAGCCCGTTCCTTCATTAGCCGGCTGTCGCTCTCCCGCAGGCTGAACTTCATCCTGAACTGAGGATGAGGAATAGAGCACGAGCTAATCAGACTGTTTGGGATCTCCCACCGTCTGTACATCCACGTCATCAGTCGCAGGGCTTTATATGTTTAATGTTACAAACCTCCTATTATTTTTTACTGTTACGTCACTTCAGGTAAGAGGTAAATGTAAGAACCTTTATGCAAGCAGGCAACTGAACATGACACACAATCACAATCAACACCTAGTGTTTAAGAAACATTAATGTTACAATTCTTAGAGAATACAGTTTTCAGTTTTTAAACAGCATCAGAATGACAGAATGATTATTTCCTGTTCCCTGATTTCTAAGACTTGAGAAAACATTTAAAACAAAACAAAATATATTATGATTGTTTTATAGGGGTGGGGCAATCACCAATGTCAACCTCAGAGGGTATCAGATACTACAAAATACTCTTATACTTCAAATTCTGTCAGATATCTTGATTCACTGGCTGTGGAAATACTGAACTGAGATAAAATTACCGTATTTTCCGCACTCAAAAATCCTTAAAAAAATGTTTTAGTAGGACTTTGGTAAGCTACGAAGCCGCACCACTTGATGGATTGTCGGAGCATTACAGCTACTGTAGTCAGGAGCCTCGCGGAGTAATCTGGGTCCTAAAATCCGTCGGCTTCAGGTCCCAAAGTCAAACGAACACTGCTGCATCACTGAGAGTTACAAACTGTCTAAATTCTTTCATCTTTAATAAAATGATCAGTGTTGCTGCTTTACCAGGTGTAACAATTAAGTTTAACATCCAGGCATCCATGAAAACAGGATTTATTAAATTTAACGGAGTTAGAAGTTAGCAGGAAGTTAGCTCGCTAGTTTCCACCTAAACATGATATAGCATGTTCTGACTGAGGGATTTCTGAAAAATTCAAACGTACAGCTCTGCTATCACTTCCAACATAAATGAAGACAGAAAACTACCTGTAATTTATTGCAGATTACTTGTATTTGCTTAATTGTTTACTGAATTGAAGGTGTGAAATAAACCGCAACAGAGCAAAAATATGGGTGTGTGTGGTTGGAGGATGTGTCTGTGCGTGCACGCGCGGGAGGGGGGGGCGAACATTTTTTGTAAAACAAAGGGGGGCCCAGCAAAAAAAGTTTGGGAACCACTGGCATAACATAGACTTAGACTTAGTTCCTCCTACGCCGGGCGGCACATCAGGCAGCTAATGATCTCCATCGATGTCGGTCAGCAGCGGCTGCTTCAGCTTCATCCCAGGCAATGTCGACAGTTCTTAGATCATCCATAAACGTTCGACGCCATGTGATCTTTGGTCGGCCTTGCTTTTGCTTGCCAGTGCGTGGGAGCCATGTAATGGCAATCTTGGCTGGGTGATAAGGGGGTAGACGTAAAATATGGCCCGCAAAGCGGAAGCGCCTTTCTGCAACAACAACATAACTTAGCATAACATAAACACAGTGAAGCTGGAGGATGAACGCTAACTTTTTTCCACTCGATAAAAGTTAACGTGAGGGTTCCCGATGGACAAATGCAATCGCATGGCAGGATGCTGTAAACAGACCAAACTTCTGAGATAATCCATCCACAATACGAGGTTAGTCATTAATATACTGCAACAACATGGGAACAGAGCAGCTGCAGAGAATTCAACATTAATGAATCAATGGTACGGAGGAAGAAAGAAGAATGAGTTAAGTAAAGTTTGACTTATCTGACTGTTTTGTTTCGCTTTATGTGCCTTATAATCCGAAAAATACGGTATCCTTTTTCGAAGATCAACAAAATCAACATGAGTTTATGAGGTTTGAGGGGTAGCTAAATGTAATCTTAGTTTGTGACCTTGCACTAAATTATGGGCATGTCATATTAAAATGAACTGCTTGCATCTGTGTTTAGAAAAGGGCGCAACTTTTGAGTCATCTAACAACACTTGTCAGCATTATTTGGGGTCTGCATTCACATGCTGTTTTGCCCCATTTGCACCCATAAATCTGTTCGTCTGTTACTTGCTCTTGTGGCCATCAAGAAAATCAACAAAACAAAAAATCTGTCAAAGAAACCAAGAACTGTTGAGCATCTAGAATCATCTCTCGTCAGTGTCGGTGTGTGGAGAGACAGAAGAGATTACCCAAATGCAGGACTTGCAGACAGATTGAGGATGTGGATGGTGTTTATTATAAGCACATAATTTGAGTGAAACTGAATGACTGGCTGACTGAACGGAAGCGGGAAACACACACGTGGATTAGACAATGACAAGACAATGAACTGGAGGAAACTTAAATACACAGCTGAACTAAATCTAACTAATGACACAGGAAGTGGAACATAATGCACAGAGAGAAAAGGCTAACACAATAAAACAGGAAACACATGGAAAATAAACAGTGACAAAGTCTGAACTGAAAACACTGGGTCAACAGCCCAGGAACCCTGACATCTCTCAGTCAAGAATGGGACACTGAGATGTGTGCGACCTTCAAACTCAACATGACCTTATTTTTTTCTTAACACGAGTAACAAGTTTTGTCATGTTTTCGATGTTCTATTGTGAATGAAATATTGGCTTATGAGATTAGAAAATTTATACAACCTCTCAACTGGATTGGATTTTAAATACACACAAGTCAGACTACACTTTTAATGATATACAGAAATGCACAATAGTTCACACACATTAAAAAATATAAATAAAATCTGAAGTAAAACCCCCATAGATCAGAGCTTGTTGAAAGAGAACACACTGCTCTCTGTGTGTTTTCAAGTGTGTGTGTGTGTGTGTGTGTGTGTGTGTGTGTGTGTGTGTGTGTGTGTGTGTGTGTTTGTGATAGATGTAGTGTGGAGCCTCAGGTAATAATAGCCATGATGGATTCTCACCTGGCTCGGCGAGCTGCAGCTCACTCGAGGAAGATAAAGATGCGCTGCTTCGAGTCGAGCACGAGCCCAGGGAGATATTAATGACATCCCCGCAAAGTCCCAATTTCCAGCAAGCCTCCCTGATTCCCATCACACCATTGGTCATTGGCTAACAATACTTTTAGTCTGGTAAGAGCATCAATCTGGGCTGTACCAACTGAGGCGGTTAAATCCACAGGGAAACCATGTAGAGGTGTGCGTGTGAGTAATTAAGGAGAAATAACATCAACATGTTGGATGTTGCATTAGTTTCTGCCATGCAACAGTAGCAGTTTCACTGCATCATGACACGGCAGCAAAGTCTCTGCTGAAACAATAAATCAGTTAATAGAGTAGCAAAAATATTTTGGATACAAGTTTTGGACATTTGTCCAAAATCAAAGGAAGGCACCTTGATAGAAACCACTTAAACACTCCCTAAATGGACCAGACTATAACAACGTGCCATTTCAATATTTATGCTGCCTGTTTGTCCTGTGTCGAATGTCTCTCTCTTGTATCTTGCTGCACCCTACCTGGACACCTCCACCTTTCTGCCTTCAGTCCTAACTGAACAATTGCCCAAAGTGTTATTTCTTTGAACTTGCTTAACGTTTAAAAGATGGAGTATAAAAATTAAATATCCTCAAATAAGTTTTGTAGTGATGATCAAAACATTTACTATTAGCTGAAAATGAGCAGTAGTGGAGAAAATATGTTACTTTAGATCTCTTTTACTTTGATGTGGTTCTGACTGATGACTGTTTTTAGATTTAACTGTTCAACCATGCAAGCCCTTGATTCACACATTAGCAAAGGTTCTCAAACGCAACAATCTTTTTTGGTCCTGTCAGAAGGTTAACACAATCTTCGGACACTTTTGTTTTTAAAATTATCCATAGTCTTTTCTCTGGAGTCTATCGTAGCTACTATATGGCAAGAGGGGGGTACACTCTACACAAACTGCCCATCTGACACATAGAGAGAGAGACAACCATTCACATTTATGGGCAATTTAGACCCCCAATTAACCTCTACTAATTGCATGTGCTTGGACTGTGGGAGGGAGAGAAACCGCACAGACACAAGAGAACATGCAAACTCTGCATACAAAGTCAGATGATGGAGTTGAACTCAGTGCTGCTGTGCTGCCCTTGGTTTTTATTATTTTTGTAAATGACATTAAAACCAAATATTCTTAAATGGCTCAGAGAAAAGGATTCATTTGATGGATTACTGATCAGTTCATCACTGAATCCAAAATGCTGCAGCAAGAGTCCTGACAGGGACTAGAAAGAGAGAGCAGATTTCTCCTGTATTGGCTTCCCTTCATTGGCTCCCTGTTAAATCCAGAATCTAATTTTAAATCCTGCTCCTCACATAGATCATCTTAAATAATCAGGCCCCATCTTATCTTAATGACCTCATAGTACTGTATTACCCCAATAGCGCACTTAGACGGGTTTACTTGTGGTTCCTAGGATTTGTAAAAGTAGAATGGGAGGCAGAGCCTTCAGTTTTCAGGCCCCTCTTCTGTGGAACCAGCTTCCAGTTTGGATTCAGGAGACAGACACTATCTCTACTTTCAAGATTAGGCTTCAAACTTTTTGCTAAAGCATATAGTTAGGGCTGGACCAGGTTACCCTGAATCCTCCCTTAGTTATGCTGCAATAGGTGTAGGCTGCCGGGGATTCCCATGATGCATTGGGTGTTTCTTCTTTAGTCACCTCTTTTCTTTTTCTTTTCTCTCTCTGTGTTAAGACCATTTAGCATTAATCATCACTTTTGCCCCGTCTCCTTCCACTCAGCACCACCTGGTCACCACAGATGGATGAGCCTTGTTGGGCCAGAGATTTTTTCCTGTTAAATGGGAGTTTTTCCTTCCCACTGTTGCCAAGTGTTTCCTCATAGGAGTCATCTCATTGCTCTCTATTATTGTAGGGTTTTTACTTTACAATATAAAGCAACTTGAGGCAGCTGTTGTGATCTGGCACTATATAAATAAAACTGAATGGAATTGAAGTAAAACTTTAATGCTTTGATGGTACTCCTGTACTCTAACAGTGGTCCAAGAAGGGACAAACCACATTCCCACTAAGGAAATCGCTGTAGCAAGTGTAGCCCACAGTGGATCCATTTCATAACATATCATAGGGTACGTCTGGTTTTGTCAGTTGTAGATCTTGGGTGGTTGGAGCCATTTGAGTAATATGTAATAGCACTGTAGGCGTGAAATATGTATAAACTAGTTACAAAAGAGTGCGTGTCACAGCAAAGACAGAGGTTAAGAAACTAAAAGTGCAACAACAATGAACAGTCCAGTAAGTTATGTTGCTTTGCAGAGATCTTGTTCTGGGGCAGCAGCAAGGACTTTAGATCCATTTTTCTCAGCATAGCCAGCAGCGCCACAGCCTGCAGCCTTTGCAGGGCAACAAAGATATTTCAGGTGTTGTACGACTCTCCTCGGGGACCAGCAAGCCTGCCTCTTTCTGTCTCTGCTGTCCTGCTTTTAGCTCCCGTGATTTATTCAGTCTCTCCACAGCTGCTTTCACTGCTGCCGTTCAGATGAGAGTCGACTGAACCATCAGGATGAATGAACAGCTGTTACACCTGCTTGCTGTTTTACTCACACACACAAGTTTCTTTCAGGCTGAAGGAAAAAGGCGCTGTAGGCTTTTATAATTGTATGCTTTAAAAAACTGAAAACCATTTAAGATTCAAAATAGCCTTGAATGTAAAGAAATGAAAACTTAAAAGAGTGTAAAGCATCAAATGGAGTAACCTGGGATTTATTCTTCAGATGGAAATTCACACCGTAGCTTTGTTGTGAGTGCAGACCCCTCTGAAACCCTAACCTGCTTATAAATGCAACTACACATCAGATCGACGCAGTCCACAACTATCGTGGTTGGCCTGTTCAGCACCGTCGATTTCTCCCGTGCACGTCTGGCCAGCTAACCGCCACACGGATTTATCAGCAAGAACATAACAATCATTGTCTCAAAGTAAGAGAAAATAATGATCTCATCAGTATGAGGACTCATAAATATCAGCAAATTCCTGGAGGGACAATGCTGAAACCTGACATGATGAAAGTTGTGAGACTAAAATGTTTGCACCTGAAATAGCCCGTGACCATGTAGATTACATAGATTATGTTGTGGGTTCTACAAAAATCAGGTGTCAGTGTGGAGAGTGTCATTTTAGGTATATAAAGGAAGTTGTCAGCAAATGTAACCACTTAAATCAATTAAAGTGTCAGTGTGTGTTATAAAACAAGTGTTGAAAGAGGACAAAGTGTACCTTTAAGTATAAAGGGTTGAAATGATGTCTAAGCAAAAATGTAATTTTACATTTAAAAGTCTGATATCATGAAAATCTTTTTGATGCAGTTATGAGGTTTTTACAAACTTAGAGGTTTAAAGTAAAGTTAAAGTCAACTTACTGCATTCATCCAAACATCCACAGTGCCCTCACTTTCTACATGGAAACTAAGCTTACTGGCTTATTGGCAATTTTATTTGTGTAGCACTTTTCATTATACCTAAACTCAGTGTGCTTAACACAGAAGATAAAAGCCTGTGGAGGTTTTACAATGCCTAAAAATAAGTGAAAACATACAAATAAAATACAGAAATGACACAGGTGTAGCTGATCTCAGGTCAGCAGGCAGCTTGTTCCAAAGTGTTTGGCGCACTGAGGAGCGACAGGTGAAGAAACATGCTGACTTGGCTAAGAGCTAAGCTATTAGCTATAATAAGCTAGCAAATAAAGACACAATAAGTAATTACTAAAATATAATTTGCAAGTGATTTAGCGGAAAGTGTTCTTTGGATGAATCAGCTGTAGGTTACATTATGAAAGTTGTTATCTAAAGGTTTATAATTAAATGAGCTACACCGATGAAACTAATACCAAGCTAATACCTACTTCTGTCTACAGTCATTTACACTGTATTTTAATACATCTGAATTCTCCATAAATTGGTGAATTAACTACATGGAAATGCTGTCGTTCAGATTTCATAGTTAACTTTATCAGACACATCTCACTGTCCCTGAATCCTCCTGAAAGCAGTGCAGTCGATCTGTAGCTACAGAGGCTAGAAATGGGCTCCATATTAGCTGCATACAGGGACGTATCGACGCGATATTTTGAAGTAGAACTTGAACTCTACATTTTGGGGCCCTAGAAATGTGACACTAAAATGTCTTCAGGTGTAAATTGCAAAGCATTTTCAGCTTTCTAGCTGAAAGCTATACAGCTCAAAGTTCACAAAACGACTACTCAGTGTTAGCGCTGAAAATTTCATGACAAAAAAGTCAAAGTCATCTAAAGCAGCTTTCCATGTTTTCTATTTCCCTTTGTCCTCTTCTGTTCAGAGGATACACCAAACACCTTCAGAGCTTGTATTAACTTCTTTCTGAACTCAACATTCTGACCGAGCTAAGATCCTGTGGGACTTCCAGATACAGACGGACAAAATGGTGGTGGCTAACCAACCGGACATAGTGGTGGTAGACAAACAGAAGAAGACGGCCGTAGTGATCGATGTAGTTATACCGAATGACAGCAACATCAGAAAGAAGGAACACGAGAAGCTGGAGAAATACCAGAGGCTCAGAGAAGAGCTGGAGAGGATGTGGAGGGTGAAGGTAACAGTGGTCCCCGTGGTAATCGGAGCACTCTGTGCGGTGACTCCCAAGCTAGGCGAGTGGCTCCAGCAGATCCCAGGAACAACATCGGAGATCTCTGTCCAGAAGAGCACAGTCCTGGGAACAGCTAAGATGCTGCACAGGACCCTCAAGCTCCCAGGCCTCTGGTAGAGGATAGACCGCCCACAGGGGCGAGCAGGGAATTTATATATATGTGGGGGGAATTGCTGAAAGAAAAACTCATTATATCATGTAAATGCCATCCATATGGAAGAATACTGATCACTTCAATGCAGTATTACAGTATCGGATTAACCACTTCACACCACAGATACCTTGTGTAATCACATATTATGACTGCATCAAATTATACCTTGCACTAAGGAAATACTGAGGATTTCATGTCCTTCATCTTTATTAATTCCATCTGGTTTTTCCCTACACTGTACTTTCCCATTCCTTACTCTCCCATCACATCCTTTCTACTTTCCTCTTTCTCCAGATCTCTCTCAGCTCCCATTTCAGCATCTATTTCAGTCGCCCTGCAGCAAGGATTTGGATAAAAGGATTAACTTATCGTCTACCAGTTTAGGGCTCTTAAACTCAGCCTGACGGCCCCCCTGAAAATTGAAAAGATGGAAGCCATTCAATACATGTTAAATTCATTTCCCCTGTTTATTACACAGAAGGATTTTGGTGTCTAAAGCTGGAAGAGTTTGGAGGCAAGAAAGATGAAGAAATCGAAGCAGCAAATGTTCATCTGTAGAAATATGAGCAGGCAGCTCAGTATTCTGTTTTTCCCTAAAATTATGGGTTGTTTGATAATTGTGAAAGGGGCCCGACTCCATAAAATTTTAATCATAATTAGGTGGAGAGCAGATTTGAGCCAAAAATTAGAAAAAACTGAAGTGAACAGTCGCCTTAGATTCATCAGTTGCACAAATCACATCTTTCTTTGTCCAGTAACATGAAGATTGACCACTTAGAATAAAATAATACTGTGCGACTGATAGGTTTTTCTTTCGGTTCAAATTATTCACATCTTTATTTTCAGTTATCTTTTCAATTAATTGGGGAAAAAAATCCTGTCAGAATGCCCCCAAAACCAAACAAAGAAAAATTGAGTTTTGTTATCGCTATCATTTGACACCATTACCACATGACTCGGGAAGTACAACTGAAACTTTATCCTCTGGACAAGGAGACTTGGTGGTGGGATGACGAACTACCAGAAAGTGTTCAGAAGAGGTCAAAATAGAAAAAGTGAGAGGTTACAAGGAGGAAAAGGCTGATAGTGAATCTTCAATTCTGGAGGGACGTTGCAGAGAATTACGTGAAGTTGATCAGGATATCTACGAGGACAGAGAGACAGTGGTGTTAAAGGTGGAGGTGGGATTACAGCAGTGTAGACGTATCTCGGCACGAGTGAGTGTCCCTCACTAATTTTTCACTCTTTTGGCTAATTAGCCAATAGAGTCACAGGAATGCTAAATGAAGAAGTTAATCCAGTAACTAATCCAACAGTTAGTCTAGAGCTAATAGTAACAGCAAAAGGCAAAAAATATTTTGAAAATCTGATTTTTAATTATGATTCAGAAAAAGCTTTAGATTTTTATTGAGAAATTGATTTTTTTCTTTAAATCTCTTTTCTTTTCGAAGCATTTATTTATGACTTAATCGTTCATTTAGAAATGTTTATTTATAATCCCCCTTTTTTAATATTTGTCATGAAATAATCAGATAATGAGCATGACAATGATCTTAATCACATTTGTACCCCAGTAGAAAAACACATAGTGGAACACTGTGGATGGATTGGCCTCCCCAGAGTCCGAACCTCAGAATGATTTCAGTAATGTGGAATCATCTTGACACAAAACAGAAGAAAAGCCAAAGAAGGCTGGATGGTGGTTTTCAGTAGCAAATGTAATCTACCCTGATCTAATCTCATTTTCCTAGTTTGTGAGTGTGATAGATGTCATTCTTACACGTCTCTATATCCTGCACCACTGTCTATGTATTTATCTTTTATGCCCCAAAATTTTTATCTAATATTTTTCCTTTTGCACCCTTTAGAAAAAGCGTGATATAATGAGCATAAAATAATAATTCGTCAGCTGGGCTGTCACGCGTCTCCAGATGCTGCCTGGGTTGTTGTTTGACAGCTGATAGGATTATATAAAAGAGATGTAGCTGTTTTGATGTTGCTCAGGTGTGTCACTGCGCACTGAGCTTGCTGCTAAAACAGCTACAAATGTGTATTTATATATGTAAATGATTATTAACAGCACCAAACAAATAAGCTAAACCCACAGACACAGACACACACACAGGGACGCAACCATGAAGCTGCAGCCCATTACCATCACCCACTCTATTCCCAGCAGATGTCAGTGTTACATAATGACTCTCTGATGTAACACACACACACAGCATGTGTTCACTGGTGAATTAACACAATGATTTCAGGAACGAGCACAGCCACAACACCTGAAAACATCAGGTAATCACTACACACTTTGGTTTGATGGAGTAGAAAATCTGTAGGTGTTTCAACATAATGGATACAATTCTTACTCCTGTCTTAATAAATTAGAAAAACCTTTTGCATACCTTAGCATTCCATGTTCATCTTTTTTGCTTTGACTTTATTTTAGCTGCTTTCTGGAGATTCACCTGGATTATTGACAAGTTTTATGTCACAACTTCTATTTTTGGGCAAAACCTCGTGTACTTGTTTCGTATTTGTGGGTTTAGGTCACAGGTTAACATGAATAACATGACAAGAGGTGAAGCTCCACGGTTTCCCTCGACACACGTGAACAAACGGGGCATGAACCTAAAAACAATCAAAGGACACGTCAAATAAATGTTAGCCAAACATTAAAGCACTTAGTATGATTGTTTGTTCCAGAGTTGATTCTGATCACTTTGTTTTGGGGGTTTGCCCTTTACAAAGTGTGTAGGTTGACATAAATCATAGCTGTGGTCATGTTAATAGTAAAGATACCACTCAAAAGCTAGGAGCTCAGTCTGTGGGGATAAGTATATAATATGTTGCCAGACAGCTTACAGTAACTACTATTTTTTCAGTCTATTACAACGGTCATAAGGTGAGACATAACCTAGACAGGTAACCATGAGAGATATACTGAACAGCAGTCAGCGTGTGATTCTTTAGCCTCGTGCACTTTGTGCTCCTTTGCAATGCAAGATAAGATTTATATTGCAGATAAAAGTTGAGGGAGGTGTTGTTTCTGCAGTTGGTGTTGATTTAGTCAATGACATTATAAGAATGTCAAATTTACATGGCTCCATACACCACTATACTTTTAAATAAGTTGGTGTTAACCTTGTGGGATGAAAATTGGCCTTTTGATTTATGTCAGTCCCATCTGTCATAAGGTAAGGGCAAAGTACTGCACAGGAGGGAGCCCATTCCAGGGAGTGGGTGAGAAGTGTCACAGCTGAAGTTTAGGATTTAGATTATTTCAGTGCAGATCATAAAAATTAAATATATATTAGAATTACTAATAAAAGAAGAGCACATCAAACAAAATAATAACCAACAAATGTAAATAATTTAATTCTTCTAACATCAAAGAATGTTAAAGTAGATAAGGTGTGGTTTTACTTACACCAAAAAAGAAGCTAGAAGCTGACTGTTAAACAGATTAAACAGGCTTCACTTTAAAAGCAACCTCACAGCTGGGACCAAAAAATTAAAAACACATTGAAATGTATTAATTATTGTCAGTGTAGAACAAAAAAAGTTGATTACCAGCAGCTGTGCACAGAGGTGCTCCTCAGGTCTGAAACCCGTCCCATTTAGATTCTCTGGACTCTTATCAGTGCTGCACAGTTTACGCCTGCTGCTCTGCACAGACATTCTCATCCATCGGCTCTCGCTAGCTCTGGCTCGTGTCTTAGTAGTGTTCATATTAAAATGTGTGTAAAAATGGATCTGAGTTGCTAAATTAATAAAGATTTTTTTAGGAAAAGTCATGAAATATGAGATGATCAATTTTAAAAACAGGTCAAAGTTTGCAGGCTCACGTTTTGGCTGAGCGCAGGAACCTTTTGTATGTCTTATACTTACAAGTACAGTTTGTGCATTCACATCACAGTGAAAGGTATTACTATGATTACTATTATTATTATTATTATTAAAGCTGTTATATCACAGAGAAAACTGCTATCAGGAAAACTGTATATCTGGCATAATGATATCTACATATTTGTTACATGTATTAATGTTTGATTAAATTACATTACATATTATTTTTATAGCACCAAATCACAACAACAGTCACCTCAGTGCGTTTTATATTGTGAGGCAAAGATGCTACAATAATGCAGAGAAAACATGAAAGAGCAAAGGAAGCTGTCAAGTAAAAATATTTAAATCTGCTTTGAAATTTCTTCGAATGAATTGATATTTGTTTAAAGACTGGTTAAAGGGTTTACTTTGTAGTTTGTAACTTTTTTAAACTTCCAGATTATGAGACAAATGTTTGGACCTGTCTGATTTGTCGCCATAGGTTACAGAGACAAGCAGATCAACAATAAGTGCGTGAGTCTTTTCCCTCATGCACTTTGTGTTGTTTTGCAATGCAAGATAAGATTGCTGATAAGAGTTGAGTTGGTTTCTGTAGTTGGTGACAGCTCACTAACATCACCCACACAGCAAGTAGTTCTCTGCTATCTGTATGGGGAATGACCCCCCCGGTCATGGTGCTTGGATACTTCCTTAAACAACCATCAAATCATCTGATTGGCTCTGCAGCCTTGTGTTGTGGATTGGTGAATGCCTCGTTCACTCTTGGCATACAGCTTCATGTCATCCGTGTACAGGAGGTGGCTGACGACTGCTCCGTTCCGTAGTCGGTATCCGTAGCCACTCTTGTCAATGACCTCACTGAGGGGGTTCAGGCCTATGCAGAGCAGCAGTAAAGACAGGGCGCCTCCTTGGTGGTAGATCCCGCACTTGATGGTGACATGGTATATGCTTGAAGTTGGCCTCTAGTGTTGTTGATCCCACTGAGTTCCTGATGAAACACTGACTGTGGCACATGTTTTTTCGCTTCTTTCATCTCTTTTTATGCCTTTTTATGCCATCTTTTTATTCCCTGGTGATTAATACATGAACAGGACTGCCTTTCATGTGTCTGACTGTTTAGGCTCAAATCAGTTTGATGTTTGAAGCCCGGCAGTGAGGTAACGTAAAAACTCTCCTCAAATGTTAAATCAAAAGTACTTATTTCGAAACTGTAAGGAGTAGAAAGTGCAGATATTTGTTTTAAGATGTAGGGAGTAAAAGTAACATTTTTCATTTAAAAACTTCTCAAGTAAAGTTTATTTATGTACAGTAACTAAGTATTTATAATTACTCTCCACCTCTGAAAATGAGCATAGCAGATCCCTTAAAATGCACCTGACAGATACATTAGATTGTGCTCATCATCCTAAGACAGATACTCAACACACTGAAATGAGTCACAATCACAAAATCAAACTTTTGCTTCCACATAGTTATCTTGTAAACACAAAATGTCTTTCTGAGAATCACAGTAGAACGATATATTTAAAAAAAAACACTGCTGATAAACAACATTGGGTTTATTGCAAATGTGGAGGGCATGAACATATAGAACAACAAAGAGAGATGGAATCTCACACAGGCATGTATGCAGCTGGAGTATCGTCAGTCCCTGAGCATCTCATCTATCTGCACAACGGAACAGCTAGTGCAGATAGCACACACTGCACTGTCACAGAGCTGTTTACCCCCGAGGCCTCCCAACACGCAAACACACACACATGCACATAGATCTTGTCAAAAACCTCGTAGCTTTAGCATGTCACTTGTCTAAAAGGCAGATCTATTTACATATTAAGCCCAGTGTTTTCTGGAGTTCTTGAAACAGCCCTTCTTTTAACAATGCGACTAAATGAAAAATGCATGTTCCAAGTTACATTCTATGCCCTTGCATTATTGTTCAGTCATGCCTTTCTGCATTTTCAATCAAATTTGTTGACTAGCTAACCCCACCCATCACATAAAACCACACTTTTCCACACATTTGCAAAGAATGCGGCTGAGGTCTAATTTATTCATTTAACCCTCACTCCCTCCTCTTGATCTCACAAGTGAAGAATGTGTGGGTGGAAGTAAACAATCCTGCAACAACACTATTTACGACAACTGCAAAAGCTAGTGGGAGGCGAATAATACAGCAAAAATGACATTTTCACTGTTTTTCTATCTGCTCAGAGTGCACTGTCTGAGCAAGGCTGAATAATAATTGGTATTCTAATTTGAGCTAGCACTTCCAAATGAAATTGTAATCCTTCAATAGTTTTATGGCCAGGTGGCTAGAGAGAGAGAGAGAGAACGTGGACCCAAATGCGAAGGCAGGAATTGCTTGTCACTAGTTTATTGTGTATTTACAGCAATGGTGATGTGGTGCGAATCTGGGAGCTCTAGTCCAGCCATGCAAGTGATTAGGGTCTCTGGGAACAGACACTCCAACACAGGAAAGAACAGTTAATGATCGGAGGGAAGAGGATCAGAAAACTAAGTGGGTGTGGTGAGTGGCTTACTTGAATCTGCAGGGAAGTGGACGTGAGTGGAGGGAATCTGGGTGAGTGTCCAGGATAAAGTTACTTCCAACCTGATTTCCAGATGAAACTGAAACCGGTGGGCTAGAGTGAACTGGCTTGATCTGTGAGATGGGGACTGTAGGATGAATACGAAGAGCTGTAGGTAATTTGAGTTTAACGGCTAGTTGGCTCATGACTGTCTCAATCTCAAAAGTGCCTATGTAACAGGGTGCGAGCTTGCGTGACAGTGCTTTAAGGGGCACGTCCTCGATGGCAAGCCAAACCCTTCAACCTGGTTCATACCTAGGGGCAGACGTCCGGCACCGGTCATCATAATGATGCTGCCGGCAAAGCCTCCCGGGTATGCACCCAGATTTGTTGTGTGCATTCCATATGGCGTTGCACCGAAGGAACACCTTGGTCCAACTCATTTTCCGGGAATAGTGGTGGTTGGCATCCAAGAGTTATTTCAAATGGACAAAAATCAGTGGCAGAGGAGGTGAGTGAATTCTGGGTGTATTCCACCCAAGAGAGGTGTGAGGACCAGGTGTCTGGGTTATGGGAGGTGACACTTCGGAGGATGGTCTAAAGCTCTTGATTTAACCTTTCGGTTTGACCGTTGTTTTGGGCGTGGAAACCAGAACCTAAACTAACCTTGGCACCAATCGAGGTGCAGAAGGTCTTCCAGGTCTGAGAAGTGAAGGGGCCGCAGTGAGAGATTATTTTTAGTCAAATTCCATGGAGCCTGAAAATATTATGGACAAGCAGGTTAGCTGTTTTTACTGGCAGTGGGCAATTTCTCCAAAGCAATGAAATGTGCAGATTTTGAGAACCTGTTTGGGGGGGCGTCCTGTATTAGGGTCAGGTTCTTCCTGAAGGGCTTGGCAAATCACCTCCTCGATTCCCCAGGTGAAAGCTCGCAAGTGACAAGTGGCTGGGAGGATGTTGGATGTTGTGGGATAAAGTGTCTGGTTTAATGTTGCGGGAACCTGGGCGATAGGAAATAGAAAAGTTAAACCTACTGAAAAACGGAGACCAACGGGCCTGACAAGGGTTGAGTCTCTTAGCAGTTCTTAAGTACGTGAGGTTTTTATGATCCATCCAGATGATGAAAGGGTGCTCCACGCCCTCTAACCAATGGCGCCACTCCTCAAGGGCTAAGGCATGGTTTATGGCACATGGTTGTAGCTTAACCTGTGGTGAGGTCCGGTGGGAAAGAATGGCTCCCACTTCTGTCTCTTCATGTCTGGGTGGACCAGGATTGGAGTAGTATTAAGAGTTGTTTCAGTTTGGTGAATGCCACTTGAGCTTCTGGGGACCAGAGAAATTGAACTTTTGTGGACATGAGGTGTGTCAGTGTTGCGGCTACCTGGCTATAGTTCCAAATAAACCTTCTGTCGAATTTCGCAAAGCCAAAAAATGTCTGTAGGTCCTTCCAGGATGCAGGGGTGGGCCATTCCTCGACCGCTCTGACCTTTACTGGGTCTGTTTTCACCTGTCCCCCTGCTAATATATAGCCGAGGAAGGTGACAGATGGGGAGTGAAACTTGCACTTTTCAGCCTTAACATACAGGCGGTTCTCCAGTAGTCTATGCAGCACCCTTCGCACATGGACTCGATGCTCCTCCAGTGATCTTCAAAAAAATCAAAATATCATCAAGATAAACGAAAGCAAAGATATTCAAGAAGTCCCTCAAAACGTCATTTACTAGGCCCTGGCGTTAGTGAGGCCAAAAGACATTACTAGGTATTCAAAATGAAGCCAGGTAACACACACCAATTAGTTAAACTGCAGGAATGTCTTAAAGACATAAAGACCTGGATGGCCGCTAACTTTCTGCTTCTTAATTCAGATCAAACTGAGGTTATTGTACTCGGCCCTGAAAATCTTAGAAATATGGTATCTAACCAGATTCTTACTCTGGATGGCATTACCTTGGCCTCCAGTAACACTGTGAGGAACCTTGGAGTCATTTTTGACCAGGACATGTCCTTCAACGCACATATTAAACAAATATGTAAGACTGCTTTCTTCCATTTGTGCAACATCTCTAAAATTAGAAATATCCTGTCTCAGAGTGACGCTGAAAAACTAGTTCATGCATTTATTACTTCCAGGCTGGACTACTGTAATTCATTATTATCAGGAAGTCCTAAAAACTCCCTGAAAAGCCTTCAGCTAATCCAAAATGCTGCAGCAAGAGTCCTGACAGGGACTAGAAAGAGAGAGCAGATTTCTCCTGTATTGGCTTCCCTTCATTGGCTTCCTGTTAAATCCAGAATTCAAAATCCTGCTCCTCACATACAAGGTCTTAAATAATCAGGCCCCATCTTATCTTAATGACCTTGTAGTACCATATCACCCTATTAGAGCACTTCGCTCTCACACTGCAGGCCTACTTGTTGTTCCTAGAGTATTTAAAAGTAGAATGGGAGGCAGAACCTTCAGTTTTCAGGCCCCTCTTCTGTGGAACCAGCTTCCAGTTTGGATTCGGGAGACAGACACTATCTCTACTTTTAAGATTAGGCTTCAAACTTTCCTTTTTGCTAAAGCATATAATTAGGGCTGGACCAGGTGACCCTGAATCCTCCCTTAGTTATGCTGCAATAGACGTAGGCTGCCGGGGATTCCCATGATGCATTGAGTTTTTCCTTTCCAGTCACCTTTCTCACTCACTATGTGTTAATAGACCTCTCTGCATTGAATCATATCTGTTATTAATTTCTGTCTCTCTTCCACAGCATGTCTTTATCCTGTTTTCCTTCTCCCACCCCAACCGGTCACAGCAGATGGCCCCGCCCCTCCCTGAGCCTGGTTCTGCTGGAGGTTTCTTGCGTGTCTCATCACGCAATGCAAACTGTTCTTTCATTTGGTCAGGTAAAACTTGAAGGAAAATGCCCCGAAGAGTGTGTTTGGGCCATACGGAAATCTATGGCGAATTCTGCAATGCTTGAAAACCAGCAAGCATTGCAACAGGAATACCCTGCACCCACCCAATTCCCCGTAGAAAGCCTCAGGTGCGAGAGAAACTGGGTCACGGAAAATGGGCTCATCAGGAACGGCTGCGGGAAACTGAGCAGCTGGCTAGGATTTCCCCTTGCTTATCACTAATGAGTTTACATTGATTAACTGTAACGTTAACTCTTGTTGGCTTATTACAGTGCCCTGTTTGGTGAGTGCGTTCGGGATTGTGTCTGCTGGGTCCATAGTGGCCAGTCCGTACTGTTAGTGCTGGGTGGCCAGAGAGAGAGAACGTGGACTCAAATGCGAAACACAGTGCGGAGGCAGGAATTGCTTTTCATTGGTTTATTGTGTATTTACAATAATGGTGACTTGGCGTGACGGACTGGCGGAGAAGTGGTGGAGACGCTGATCTAAAATACACCTCCTGCTGATTGCCAGTAATGACCAAGCAGGTGTGGATTCTGGGCTCCACCCAGAATGGGCGGACACAGCAAGGCCAGGCTGGAGCAGAAACACACTGAACACTGTGATAACCATGACACTGTATTGCTTGCATAGAAATTTTTGGGAAAACAGCCCTCAGCTCTTTTGATCGTTTCAATTCAATTCAATTTTGTTTATGCAGCGCCAAATCACAACAACAGTCGCCTCAAGGCACTTTATATTGTAAGGTAGACCCTAAAATAATACATACAGAAAAAACCCAACAATCATATGACCCCCTATGAGCAAGCACTTTGGCGACAGTGGGAAGGAAAAAGTCCCTTTTAACAGGAAGAAACCTCCGGCAGAACCAGGCTCAGGGAGGGGCGGGGCCATCTGCTGTGATTGGTTGGGGTGAGAGAAGGAAGACAGGATAAAGACATGCTATGGAAGACAGACAGAGGTTAATAACAGATATGATTTAGTGCAGAGAGTCATACTTGTTATTAATCTCTGGCTATGACCTCAGCAAACACTTTGCTGTTGAGGTTATGGGCTCAGTCAGTAGTTTCAAATATTACTGACTAGAACACAATGTCAGTTTTGATAATAATGCTTCCCCTTTAAAGTTAAATTGATTAACACCTCTACACTCAGAGAATTTTGTGAAAAATTCATCCATAGAAAACACATTGTGAAAAAAAAAGTTGAAGTTTATGGCGTTGTTTTTGTGCCTCTATCTTGTAAAAAAAATTTGCAAGTACAAATGTTGTATTTTGAGGAGAAAATTATTTTGAAAGAAGAAAAGTTTAATTTGAGAACAAATTTCATTGCTGCGTGCAAGAAATGTATTTCAGTGTTTGCTATTATCCACATACACACACTATAACAGCGCCTCTTGCTCAGATCTTTGCTCTGTGTGCTCACAGACATCTGCAGACCTGCTCTCAGTCTGTTGCTCGCGCTCACAACATCTCTGCTCCGTGCACGCTCAACTCTCTGTACACCATTGTAAGTGTGCCACAAAACCAACCAATCACAGACTTGGATGCAAAAATTCTGATTGGCCGTTTTGGTCTCCAATCAGATCGCTAGCTACTGCATTCAGGAAAGACGGTCAAGAATGTAGCTAAATCCATTTTCGGTTAGTATGTTTAATTATTTTATTTTAAAATATATAATTTTTTAAGTCCATTGCTGGTTTTAGTGTAAACCAAACCACTCCACTGGATTTAGCTACATTCATCTGAACAAATATATGCTGAGAATGTATCCTGTTTTTTTGCAGGTTGTGTTAACAGCTGCATTAAGAAATTTTACGTGTCCGGTATGTTAAGGCCTTTAGGGTCTGCTTTAGACCAGGACTAACTTCTAAGCCACCATGGCATAGCAACACTCGGGCCATATGCCAATATATCACTTCAGTTTCAAAGGGTGGAAGGATTTTTGTCTAATTTGATCTAACAACAGTGTACAGATTGCCTTTATACCCACTGAGTTCCAAACACAATAACCAACTAAATATGTTAAGTCTAATTACCATGAATTCTCCTTGTGCAGATCCAGTAGCATTTGAACTGAGGATTTTCTCCTGCAAAGCTTTGGTGACCCTTACATCCATTATCGAATAGATTATTAGAATATATAGATTTAACATACAAAATGTGTCTATTTATAGTCAAGAGAGCATTTAAAGCGACAGCCTTATATTATCTGACCTTCTAAATCAGTCATTGAAGCTGCATAGGCTCCATATTGTCCTGTTTGTCATGTGTAGGGCTCTCTGCTTATGTCTGAACAGCTTTCAATCAGAACATCCATCAGGTCCATATGGGGGCCTTGAAGGCACAAGTGGGATATCGTATGTATGTGTGTGTGCATATGTGAGCTTGGAGACAGGCACAGAAGGCTGAGCAGCATGCTTCTCTCTCAGAATGAAACCATCTATTTAATATATTTAATAAGCATGGGAGTAGGTGGTTATAGTGTGTGTTGAGGAGACTAAGAGGCTCTGTAGGTATGTTATGCTGTATTTTTGTGTCATCAGTTCTGAACAGATACAAGCTAAAAATTAATGTGTCTTCTAGCAGGTGTGCATCAATACCTCACACATATCAAAAGGTTTTGACACACTATTTTTTTTGTCTAACAACCAGAAAAAACACATCTAAGCATTACTGTTCAGCCAACTAATGTGTCAATATTTCTCCCTTTGTGTCAGGATGACAAAAGAGGAAATCTTTATAGAAAAAAGCAATCGATATGTTTCAACTTTTTCCGATGGTGGGCCTCAAAGATCCTCCACTTCTTTTAAGGGTTCTTCACATTTTCTTTTGGGTTCTGTTGCTTTAGTAGCTGTTCCGCCATGCTAATGTCTCCCCCACATCAGTTCCACACTGTTTTGTTTTTCCATCGTTGTGTTGTATTCAGTTTTCTGTTTGGTTTTCTTCAGTGTGTCTTTTCATAGTATTTTTCTATTTGCTGGTGTTCGTGTAGGTTTTAATGTGTTTGAAATCTAAGGGCCACTGTCGCCTACATCGCACAATTTTTGAACATTTATCCAGCAACTGATATCAGTGAATCAAATCTTATTATTCAAGCACCTCAAACTGCAAATAGTTCCAAGAGGCGGCTCCTGGTGTCCAAATAGGTCTGTAGCATCGGGTAGAATAGAAAAATGGTAAATGGTAAAAAACTGATCTCGGCACCTGACTGTGCCTCCCTGAGCCTGGTTCTGTCGGAGGTTTCTTCCTGTTAAAAGTGAGTTTTTCCTTCCCGCTGTCACCAAAGTGCTTGCACATGGGGGTCATCTGATTATGGGGGTTTTGTTAGTTTTCTTTGTATTATTGTACTTTAATTTACAATATGAAGCACCTTCAGGCAACTGTATACATACAACTGATTTGAATTGAAAGGCTGCAGTGGCGTTGAACTGAGCCCGCCCCAGACCACTTCCTGTGTGTCATTCCCCCTCATTCTCTCTCTACTGTCTTTCTGTCACAGTTTGCCGAGACAAACTGCGTGGAGTGTGACGAGTGGACCTAGGTGCAGACATTCTAAAACTCAAACTTAACTGATGATGAACTGTTTATTGAAGCAGAAAGAACAGTACAAAATAAAAGGGCGAAAACAACACAACATAAGCAATAACCTAAACTGGGTAAACTAGAAAGGAAACATGAACCATGAAAAACCCTGGCAAGTAGAAAAACAAACAAACTCTAAACATGGCAATGATGATGAGGCTATATGAAAACCTGAACGCAGGACATGGCATGGGAACAACGCAGACGATCCGACAAAGACTGAATGAGAAGGCACAGACTAAATACACACAGGAGGCTAATGAGAGAAGTGGAAACACATGGGGAACAGCTGACACACATGAACATAACGACCTCACAGTGGAAGAGTAAAACTAAACACGATGAACACAGGAACACAAGACCTCTTCAAAATAAAACAGGAAACATAATGAGACGCAGTCAAAGGAGTTTGCAAGGAAAGCGTCTGGACTTCTTTAAGTTGCTTGAAGACGTTTCACCTCTCATCCGAGACGCTTCTTCAGTTCTAAGGTCAAATGGCCGAGAGTCCCAGATTTAAACCCAGTGGGAGTATCCCCCCAAAGAGGGACAAAGGACCCCCTGGTGATCCTCTAATCACATGAGCCAAGGTGTGAAAGCGGGTGTGGGACCTAATCAGCCAGGGTTTCGGGTGAGCTCATTGTGAAACCTGGCCCCACCTTGTCATGTGAATTCCTGAGGTCAGATGGCCCAGAATGTGAGTGGGCATTAAGGCGTCTGGGGAGGGAACTCAAAACTGGATTATAGATGGCAGACAGTTGGTGTCGTAAACCACCGCCTCTGTTCAAAGATGGTCGCTCACAGTGGACATAGATGGCCTCTTTCACTCCTCTTTCAAACCATCTGTCCTCTCTGTCCAAAATGTGAACATTGGCATCCTCGAAAGAGTGACCTTTGACCTTAAGATGCAGATGGACTGCTGAGTCTTGTCCCGTGGAGGTGGCTCTTCTATGTTGTGCCATGCGCTTGTGAAGTGGCTGTTTGGTCTCTCCAATGTAGAGGTCTGGGCATTCCTCGCTGCACTGTACAGCATACACCACGTTGTTAAGTCTGTGTTTTGGAGTTTTGTCTTTCGGGTGAACCAGTTTCTGTCTGAGTGTGTTGCTGGGTCTGAAGTACACTGGGATGTCGTGCTTGGAGAAAACTCTCCTGAGTTTCTCTGATACACCGGCTACATAGGGGATGACAACGTTGTTGCGTCTGTCTTTCATATCCTCCCTCGCTGGTGTCTGATCTTCTTTTCTGTGCCTCTTTGCTGACTTTATGAACGCCCAGTTAGGATAACCGCACGTTTTGAGTGCTTCCTTTACGTGTGTGTGTTCCTTCTTTTTTCCCTTCAGGCTTAGAGGGAACATGTTCTGCCCGGTGGTGTAGGGTCCTGATTACTCCAAGTTTGTGTTCCAGAGGGTGATGGGAGTCAAAGAGGAGGTACTGGTCCGTGTGTGTGGGCTTCCGGTAAACTTCGATGTTGAGGTTGCCATTCTCTTCGATGTGCACGGCGCAGTCCAGGAAAGGCAAACAGTTATCCTTTGTGTCTTCCCTGGTGAACTTGATGTTTTTATCCACAGCATTAATGTGCGCAGTGAAGGATTCCACTTCTTGTGTCTTGATTTTGACCCAGGTGTCATCTACATATCTGTACCAGTGGCTGGGTACTCTTCCTTTGAAAGAGCCAAGAGCCTTCCTTTCCACTTCCTCCATGTAAAGGTTGGCTACAATAGGTGACACGGGGGAGCCCATGGCACAGCCATGTTTTTGTCTGTAGAAGCCTTCGTTGTATTTGAAGTATGTTGTGGTAAGGCAGAGGTCTAACAGTGTGCAGATCTGATCGGGTGTGAAGTTGGTCCTGTCCTCCAAGGAGCTGTCTTCTTGTAGTCGTTTTCTGACAGTCTCCACTGCCTCCGTGGTGGGTATGCAAGTGAAGAGAGAGACTACATCAAAGGACACCATGGTTTCATCTGGATCCAGGGTAAGTTTCTGGACCTTGTCGGTGAAGTCGGTGGAGTTTTTGGTGCGATGTGGGGTGTTCCCCACGAGAGGTGCAAGGATGGTAGCAAGGTGTTTCGCAATGTTATAAGTGGCTGAGTTTATGCTACTGACTATGGGTCTGAGTGGGACCCCTTCCTTGTGGATTTTAGGAAGTCCATAAATGCAGGGTATGGCATCCCCTGGATAAAGGCGGTGATATGTAATGCGGTCAATGATTTTTTTTTACGATGACCTGGATGACTGAGAATCTTCACAGATATAATGAGACGCAGACATGACAACCAGAACTTGACAACGTAAGACACAGACATGAAACGCATGAAGGGCAGGGGAGGCTTAACAGGGGTTGGAAGACACAAGGGGAATCTAATAACAAAGAACTAGAAAAACTAATTTGCTTAATCATATAAACATCCAAATAAACTAAACTCAAAACACTGGGTCATAAGACCCAGGATCGTGACACTTTCCAAAAATCAATTAAAAAAAATAAAGGCTTAAACTCATAAAGTTGAAAAATTAAGCAAAAATGTTGTTGGCCAATGAGTTTGCAGTGTAAGTAGAAACTTGGAGGATTTATTTATTACAAGCTGCAATGGCCCATTCACACACAAACTCATACAGCACTGTATTCTAAGCACTTTCTAACTAGACTGCATGCGCTCACACTCCTCCTTTGGGGTTCAGTGTCTTACCCAAGAAAGCCAGGGTCTGTGCATGCATGGTGTCACAGACCCTCGCTTTCTCCTTCGTAAACATGCTTTGCTTATAATGTCAACTCAGAATAGCTGGAATATATTTTAACATAGACGGCACCCACCATGACGTTCCAGGCTATAATCTAGTGTGTACAACTATCTTGTAAAATGCTTCTAATACAGTCATCATTCCCTTAATTATTTAATCCATTCACACAGAATTAGACTCAATACTCAGAACAAATCTGCTGATTCCAAATGATGTCCTATCTGTCTGCTGCACTCACACACGTCTCTGTTTGTCAGCATCAGCGCTGCCTTCATGAGAGTATTCCGAACATTCCAAGACTCCAAATGTGGAAGTTTAGCAGATATGTAGTGCCAGACTCTTTCTAGTGATGGCTTGTGTTACGCAGTGTTCAGATGTGCACAATAAATAAAAAAATATGCCGTAGGAAAATAAAATGATTAATAATGGTTGCCATACAAACAATAGCTTTCTCTTATGTCTCTGACCCTCGATTACATCAATGCTGAAAATATTGCATGAACTGAGAAAACTGCCTTTGTGACTTTTATGAAAAATTGAACAGGTTTTATTTTTGAGACGTGTTAAACAGCTGCTAGATCAAAGAAGAGTGTCTCATGTCTGAGTGATTTTTAGCTCAGCCCCACATACAAAGTCCTCGAACTACATGAACACCAAAACTTCCCTCTGTTAGTGCAAAACTGCTGAACAATTTCCTGATTTTGAATGAATTGTTCCGACTATTCTGTACTGAGACTGTTTAAGATGTTTTAGTCAGGTAACAAGCATGTCGAATAAAGCAGAGCTGTGACTATAAGCGACCACAGACACCTTTCTAATCATGTGTGACGGCTGCTTTGGTTGATTGGTGGCACTCGCCTGGGTTGTGTACCTGCGTCGGAGCAGCTTCAGTTGCAACAGCAGAGTGTCAGTTGTGTTTGGCTGCTGGTGATAAGCCGCTGCTCTTTCATGTGAGGCTGTGTGAGGTGGCAGCGAACGTTACTGCGGTTAAACAGGAAACAACTACCACAAGCTATGTGGGCCTGTGAGTGTGTTTGTACACTCATTATACTTTTGTCATTTACAGACTTTGTACATCTTCAGCTGAGGGAACCTTAGAGTGTATGTGGGCACGTTAACTGATCACAAGTTATGTTGCCAAACTATCGTACTTTACTAATGTTTTGAACAACCTCATATTGCTTTACATAATCCTGGGAAAATGGCAAATATGTGCTGCGTACAGGGAAATCCATTATATAAGGCAAAAACTGAATTTTTACATTTCCGAATAGCTTGAAAGTCAATATTTGGTGTGACCACCTTTATTCTTCAACACAGTCTGCACTCTCAGGTCTTCTTCAAGGACATTTAAAGCACCAAAGCTGGACGATGGCTGCATTTGGTCCTGTTCTCTGTCACGTTGATCTCAAACTGCTTGAATAATGTTGAAGTCCAAGCTCCCAGGAGGCCAGTCCATGGCTCATTGTGTTACACTGTGTGTATTATTATCCAGGTATGCTTTTACTGCTTTGGCAGTGTGTTTGGGTCTAAATGGTACTTTTGTGCATTCATAATTCCAATTTTCCCAACACTACTGGCTGAATCTGCCCCAATCCATGACAAAAAGGTGGTACACAAACAGAAAATTAAGTTATGATTATCATTTACTGAAGTTGTGTGTTTTATCTGTTTTATTTCTCTGTGTGGTGACTGGTCAGTAGGGGTTTGTTATCAGGTGCCAAATGAAAACTGTTGATGGAAAATTAACATCAAGTGAATCAGCAGCAGTGAAAATATTTGGAACCAGAAGTCTCTTTTGTTGATTAGAAATGTAATTAAAAAAAGTTTTGGTGGGTTACAAGATATTTTCAGGTAACACAGTCGACCGTGGCAACACATTTGGATGCTTGACTCTGGCCAGAAAAGTGAGTCACTGCCATGAATCCTTCTTACCTCAAACTTAAAAGTCGTGTTGACAGCCTGGTGCAGAAAGCGGTTTGTGCTTCTAAGGAAAGCTTCTCACTTCAGTTCCTCACAATCATCTTAACAGTGAAGTGAGAGGTGTGGTTCCTGTGATTGACATTACAGCCAGTAGGTGTTGGACCTGTTTGTGTTATTGGTACCTTTTACAACATTTATATTAGAATTATCTAACAGATAACATGACTTGCTTCTGTATTTTTTTTAAATTTAGCGTCAATTGGCAGAATGTCTGCACGTTGCATGTGTACAATTTATGAAATAAAAATGAATAAATTTAAAAAAAACACTCAGACTGAAGCTTCAGAAACCAGCAGGTAATGTCATGGCTCCCATTCAAGGAGCTGCAGTTTTCAGCACTGATATTTTCCAGAACGCACTTTTTGGCTGCTTGTCAGACAACGTTAATGTGTTGCCTTTTAAATTTCTTTGCTGACCGACATTACTAAAACAAAAGAGTAGTTAAGCTTTATGTGGTTCCTGTAAGCAACTGCTACACAGACCTGCTGCTTACAGAAATAAAGGTTTTACAACAAACTGTCCCAATTTAACCTTGATAATGACTGAGGACACGTCACAGTGGAGAGTCTGTGGTGCAAATTTAAGAAACATTTGCGTTTAATTAAATTATGTGAAGTAAATCTGGGCCGTTGATGATGTCATAGTGACGCCATCAGCCTCACTTTGAACTTAGAGACAAACAGTGCATAACAGGAAGTGGATTGGGAAAGACTTGGGTGTGTTCTGAGTTGAATTATGGGAATTGTTTAACCCACGACAGGGAGAAACTTCTGGATTTGTCCTCTGCTGCTTTAATTTGGACTTTTCTGCTTCCAGTTGTGATGCACTTTAAATGAAAACTACAAAGGACATGGCTCTTTATCTTTCATGTCATTTAAAATGAACTTTAAATCCACAGACAGACATGTTATCATAGTGTTGTGGGTACTGCCTCCCTGCTCAGTGTTGGCAGGTAAAATATGAAAACTCATGTTAAAAATATGGCTGCACGAGTCATTAATATCCTTCGCAGACTGATTTATCCTTTTTTTCAACATGAGGCGGTTTTATTTTAATCATCTTTGTTTGTTTCATTTCAGGAGATATTTTGGCGGAAGCTTTACTTCCTCTTGTCATTTTTAAGCAAGTCACTGAAAGTTCACACACATCTCTAATCCTTAAATCACATTTTATCACCACCATCTTAAACCCTCATTTCATTTGATGCTGCGGGCGACTGAAGGCAGCGAAAGGAAGGGTGTTTCTTCTTCTTTCTTTTTGTTGTGAGCTCCCTGATGAGTGGCGGTGAAATGACTTTGGCGGCTGCTGCTAATGCGCTATAATTGGTACGAGGAGCCACTCGCTCTGAACAATTATATGATGGAGGAGCTGCAATCTCTGTTGAGAGAGACAGAAACAGATTCCCTTCATCTTTGGTGTGTCAGCCTGCCGTGTTTTACATCCTTCAGAGCTTTAAAACAGATTTCAGACACGGCGTAGCAGCTCTGACTGCGGTGTTTGACAGCACAGGTTGTACCTGCTGCAGCCTGGAGGGGTAAATTTGACTTTTTTGTGTGTCAGATATATTTTGGGGGAAGACGAACTGTCAGCTAGTCGACTGTAAGCTGACACAGTGACCTGACATGTCGGCTTACAGCTTACAGGTTTTCTTTAGGTTGTTAAATTGTCTCAAACACAGTCTGGTTAAGATCGGGTTTTAAAGGTGCCCTGCGGAGTTTTCCTGTAGACAAAGTTATTTTTACTTTACACCCACAAAACCCACTTTGATGACGAAGAAAATAGCATTTTCAAAACTCCCTCATACACTTATAAGATGCTTTCTTGTGTACAATTTTCACAAAATATAATGAAATGAAAATATATTTGTTTATTATCTAGCTGTCTTTATTTTATCAAAAAACAAGGCAAGCAATTGAGGCAGCAAAAACACTAGTAACTGCTAATAATCCCCAAATAACTATTTATGTAGCACCAAATCACCACAACAGTCACTACTTTATAGTCTAAAAAGGCTAAAAAGGGTACCGAAAAAAAAAACCCAAATCAGATGAGCTTCTATGAGTAAACACTCGGTGACAGTGGGAAGGAAAAACTCCCTTTAACAGGAAAAAACCTCCAGGGGAAAGAGCCAGGCTCAGGGAGGGGCGGGGCCATCTGCTGCAATTGGTTAGAGGTGAGGGGAGGGAGACAAAAGACATGCTGTGGAAGAGAGACAGAGATTAATAATAACTAATGATTAAATGCAGAGTGGTGTATAAACACATAGTTAGTGGAAAGAGGTGAGTGAAGAAGAAACACTCTCTGCACTTAAAAGTAGAGATAGTGTCTTTCTCCTGAATCCAAACTGGAAGGCTGGAAAACTGAAGGCTCTGCCTCCCATTCTGATTTTAAATATCCTATTAGCACCGGTTAGCCCACAGTCTGAGAGGGAAGTGCTCTATCGACGTGATATGGTACTATAAGGTCATTAAGATAAAACTGAACCTGATTATTCAAAAAGGATTTAACAGGGAGCCGGTGAAGACATTATTATAAAGCCTCATTGGCTACTTCACAAGGTAATTCTTCCCAAACAATAAGAGAATGGTCTGAAAAAAGAAAATAGCCAATGAGCAGCACTTGACTGAAGATTTTCTGTCCATAAAACAGGACAGAGACATTGTTAGATTGCTTTGAGTTGATAGGAAGGCAGCAGTAATTCAAACAACCGTCTCTGAATGAACAACACACTGAACACTGAAGCAGCAGCAGGAGACCACACTGGGTGCCAAACCTGTCAGCAAAGAATGGGAACAATTCACGTGAAAGATTGGAAGAACAATGGTATCATTGTGTGCTGATGAGCCTTAATTTCTGATGTGATATTCGGATGGCAGGTTTTAATAATGTGGTCTAAACAACATGAAGCCATTGTGTTATCATGCTGATCTCTAGAGATTTTCTCCAGCACCCTGTTGAATCGATGCCAGGAAGCATAATGGTTGTTCTAATGGTAATGGACTGATTCTTATATAGCGCTTTTCTACTCTCCCAGAGTACTCAAAGCGCTGCATACAACATGCCTCATTCACCCATTCATGCAAGTACTTCTAAACGCAAGTGCAAACTTAAGCTACATTCACACTCCGATGACTTTTATTAACCAAGATGGCGCCGAGTATGGCAGCCTCGTCGCGAGCTCCCCCAAGCAACAGCTGTTTTTTGTGTTTAATTTTACTTTTTCTTTATTTTTTCACGAGTAGCACATGTCTCCTTGTGTACGACCGACAAACCTTACTGGACATAAAAGATGGACTTTCTCATCACTTTCCGGAGTTCAAGTTTTGCAACACGGACCCTCCGTTTGCAGACCCCCCATTCATCTCACCTGAGACGCCTTTGTTCTGGGCCCGTGGAGGCCGCAAACGCCGACGCAGAGGGAGAAGATCTGGCGTTCTGGTTCGACTGAGACGGCGCACTAACAGACCACCGTTACCCAGTTTATTACTGGCTAATGTGCAGTCTCTGGAGAACAAGCTGTGCGAGCTTCGGGCACGGATCTCATTCCAGCGAGAGATGCGGGACTGCTGCGTGATCTGCCTCACAGAAACCTGGCTATCGGACAAGGTACCGGACTCCGCAATACAACTACCGGGGTTCTCTGTGCACCGCGCGGACAGGTCACAGGAGCTTACTGGGAAAAGCAGAGGCGGTGGTGTATGTTTCATGATCAACAACAGCTGGTGTGATTATGCGAACGTGCACCCGGTCAAATCTTTCTGCTCACCGGACCTGGAGTACCTGATGATTAAGTGCCGGCCATTCTGGCTACCGAGGGAATTCACAGCAGTGATTATTACGGCGGTTTACATTCCCCCACAAGCCGACACTGACCGAGCACTCAGGGAACTGTACAGCGCGATCAGCAGTGAGGAAACCGCACACCCAGAGGCGGCGTTTATCACGACCGGAGACTTTAATAAGGGTAACCTGAAGAAAGTCTCACAAAAACTCCACCAACACATCCATTTCAGCACTCGTGGAGACCGGCTTCTTGACCACTGCTACACCTCTTTCCAGGATGCATACAAAGCCCTCCCCCGCGCCCCATTCGGCCAATCAGATCACCGCTCCATCCTGCTCCTGCCCGCCTACAGGCAGAAGCTGAAACAGGAAGCTCCAACCCTGAGGGCGGTGCACCGTTGGTCGGACCAATCGGAGTCTACGCTGCGGGACTGTTTTGATCACGCGGACTGGGAAATGTTTCACGTGGCTGCTAAAGACATTGATGAGTACACAGACTCAGTCTGCGGATTCATCAGAAAATGCGTGGAAGATGTCGTCCCATCCAGAACAGTTAAATCCTTCCCAAATCAAAAACCCTGGATTAACGGAGATGTTCGCACAGCACTGGCGGCACGGAGCACCGCTTTTGCCTACGCGAACACATCGGACTACAAACACGCACATTACCAACTCCGGAAGACGATCAAAGCAGCCAAACGTGAGTACAGGGACAGGGTGGAGCAACAGTTTGACAACCCTCGGAGTATGTGGCAGGGACTAAACACAATCACAGACTTTAGAGGGAAAACCAGCACACCGCAGACCACGGCCTCTCTGTGTGAGGATCTGAACGTATTCTACGCTAGATTCGACACAGCGAACACCACGAGACCGGACAGTGCGCGCACCGCGGATGACGTCAGTGCGCACACTGTGTCTGAGGAGGATGTGCGGAAGTGCTTCAGGAGGGTGAACGCACGCAAAGCTACTGGTCCGGACAGGATTCCCGGCCGCGTCCTCAAGTCATGCGCGGCTCAGCTGGCTGGAGTGTTTACACACATCTTCAACCTTTCCCTCTCTCTGTCTGTAGTCCCAGCCTGCTTCAAAATGGCCACCATCGTCCCTGTACCCAAATCCTCCACCATCTCCTCATTGAACGACTGGCGACCCGTAGCCCTGACCCCCATCGTGAGCAAATGCTTCGAGAAGCTGGTCAGGGACTTCATCTGCTCTGCACTACCCGACTCACTGGACCCTCTACAGTTCGCATACCGCCACAACAGGTCCACTGATGATGCCATAGCCCTGACACTCCATGCTGCCCTGTCACACCTGGAGAAGAGAGACACGTATGTGAGAATGCTGTTTGTAGATTACAGCTCAGCATTCAACACCATCGTTCCCTCGAAGCTGGACAGGAAACTGCAGGATCTAGGACTGAGCAGCTCCCTCTGCAGCTGGATCCTTAACTTCCTGTCTGACAGACGCCAAGTGGTCAGACTGGGCAGCACCACCTCATCCCCCATCACACTGAACACTGGTGCTCCACAGGGGTGTGTACTGAGCCCTCTCCTGTACTCACTCTACACCTACGACTGCACGGCCACTAGAAACTCCAACATCATTGTGAAGTTTGCGGACGACACTACAGTGGTGGGTCTTATCACCAACGGTGATGAGACGGCCTACAGGGAGGAGGTCAGCGCCCTGACCCACTGGTGTCAAGACAACCATCTCACCCTCAACGTCGCAAAGACAAAGGAGTTGATAGTGGACTTCCGGAGGTGCAGAGGAGTACACACCCCCATCACCATCAACGGCGCCGCTGTGGAGAGAGTGAGCAGCTTCCGCTTCCTTGGTGTACATCTGGCTGAGGATCTTACGTGGTCAGTACACATAAACAAAACAGTGAAGAAGGCGCAGCAGCGCCTCTTCTTTCTCAGGAGACTGAAAAGATTCGGCATGAGCCCCCGCATCCTCAGGACCTTCTATCGCTGTGCCATTGAGAGCATCCTCACTGGATGCATCACCACCTGGTACGGCAACAGCACCGCTCACAACCGCAAAGCTCTCCAGAGAGTAGTGCGGTGTGCTGAACGGATAATTGGAGGTGAGCTTCCCTCCCTCCAAGACATCTACAGGAAGCGGTGCCTGAGGAAAGCAGGGAGGATCATCAAGGACTCCAGTCACCCCAGCCATAAACTGTTCAGACTACTTCCATCAGGAAGGAGGTTCTGCAGCATCCGGTCCCGTACCAGCAGACTGAGAGACAGCTTTTTCCATCAGGCCATCAGACTGCTGAACACTTCATAGACACCTCACCCTCACTACTGGAACTTCAACATTATGCACTCCATACTGTATATAAATACCACTGTTTTGCACATACCAACCTCTGTATATTTTATATATCTTATTTTATTGTTTACTTTATTTCATTTGTAAAACATGTATATACATACTATATACACACTCAAACACACACACGTAGAAAAACATATTTAGTATACACATTCAGTAATGTATATACCTTTACATATTGTACATATATTTATTACTTTTTAGATTAGCCATTTTTATATTTTGCTTGTTTTACATTATTGTATTTTGCACAACTCTGTTGCTTGTGAAGCTCGCACACAAGAATTTCACTCACATGTGCTGTACCAGTGTACCTGCACATGTGATGTGACAATAAAAGTGATTTGATTTGATTTGAATGCATCGGAGGGCAATTTGGGGTTAGTATCTTGCCCAAGGACACTTGACATGCAGACTGGGGAAACCTAGGATCGAACCACCAACCTTCCGATCAGTAGCTGATCTGCTCTACCACCTGAGCCACAGCTGTGTGGGGTAGAAAGGAGAAACCCAGTACTAGCAAGATGTACCCAATGAAGTGGTTGTTGAGTAAATGTTTAGAAATCTTGTTGCTTTAATCACATATTTAAGAATTTAATACTTCGCTGCTAATAAATGACAGTAAAGTATGTGTCAGGGGCAACATGGGTGAGGCAGGTTGAAGACCATGACAGAGCCATCCAGGTTAGGGACGTAGATTGACCAGTAAATTGAGAGCTTCGCTTTTATACTCAGCTCTTTCTTCATGACAACGGCATCTGCATCACAGCAGCAGCAGCACCAATCTGTCTGTCGATCTCCCGCTCCCTTCTCCTGTCGCTCGTGAACAAGACCCCGAGATACTTAAACTCCTCCGCTTGGGGCAGGAACTCGTCCCGACCCGGAGTGGGCACTTTTCTGGCTGAAGACCATGGCCTCAGATTTGGAGGTGCAGATTCTCATTCCCACCGCTTCACACTCGGCTACGAACCGTTCCAGTGTGAGCTGGAGGCCATCACCTGATGAAGCCAATAGAACCACATCATCCGCGAAAAGCAGAGATGTCTTCTGGCTTCATGACGGAGCCAGAAGGACAAAAAAGAGAGAGAACTGATATCAGTATGTTTGTGTTCTTGCCAGTTTCCTAACTAATTCAGAAATTTTATTGTCTTTCCTTTTGGTTATCTGTCAGCTTCATTGAAGCCACATGAGGCTACAAACACAGGTTTGTGATGCATTTTGAATGTGCAGGTTTTGAACATAAATAGAAATCTTGCTAATACAGATCTGAGCAGTTAAAACGAGTGAATATGACTTAAGAGATCACTGAGGGGTCACAGTCACCGATAAAGCATCATCGGTGATGCTTTGCAGGGTAAGAGATGCGCTGGAATGTTCTGGAACGAACACGTTTAGTATCTCGTGTTGTTTGTGGCCAGAGACTTTCAGTCAAATGTTGGTTTTAGACCAAACTTCATCACAGTCCAGCTCAAAAAATATCCAGTGAAATGAAAGCATTGACTGGTGGGAATAGAATCAACGTATTCTTGTTTGTGTTGTTAGTAAAGCTATTCTTGCTTATGAGGCTTCTGGTTGAGCAGATTGTTGTCAGAGCATTTTTAAAAATATTTTTCTCCTGCAGCTTTGAGCCTCAGCTCATTGTGAGCAAATGTTTCCCTGCTTCATCCATCAGAGCCCTGAGGGATCCTCTCACTCTGTCGCCAGCTTTTCTTCTTAAAGCCTCGTCTGTCCACCGGGGCATCCAGCTGGAAGAAGCTTCTACGTCCCTCATGTGTTTCCTTATGTCGCCGCTTTCTGCTCAGCTCTACAGATGAATTATGGAGGAGAGCGAGACGACAGAAACACGCCAGTACTGAGTGCATACTCTATGTTTGATTAGATTCATTTAACTGTTTATTTTAATGCTTTTTGTTTTCTTTATTTTTCCAAAGCTCACATATTATTCCTGTCCGCCTCAGCCTCTGAAGGACTGCCGGGCATGCCGGTAAAACACAAAGAAAAACTTCTATTTGACAAAATCTACAATAATTCTGGAAAGGTGTGGTTGTCACTTACAGGTTTGAAGTTGTTCTTGTTGTTACATCATTCTGGAGCACACCAATCAAAAGTAGATAATCCTTTGTTTAGTTATAGTCGACCTTCAGAAGAAAATTTGCCATCTTTTCTTCTGGAAAACAACATTTTTAAAGTCATTTTTGTGTCCTGGATGATATCAAATAATATTTTGGAGGGTTACTCAGGCAAAATGACACATTTAGGGGGTCACTGGGGGACAGATAATAAAACAAAAGAGGGTTTTAATTTTGTTTCACTCCTTCATGATTTCTTAGACCTTCCTCTGTAAGTTAAACACAACAATAAGTTTAACGTCATGTCAGCTGTGGGGTTTGCGTTGGTTTTGTGCCAGCTGGCATTTGTACTCGCGTGCTTACAGGGAGCGTGACTGTGACCTTAATGTTGTCCATAATGAATCCCTGGCTGTCTTCTTTCTGCTAACAGGCAGTCAGAGTCGACTCCTCTCCTCCGTAAAGCTTTGAATATTTCAGCAGTGAGCTGCAGGTTTTGGGTCAGTGTGTCAGTGTGTGATCCGCTGTGACAGACTGCAAAAAGACTGAAAGAGGAAGAGGGAGGAGCAGTCTGAGCAGACTGAAGAGGTGGAGAATGCCAGTCACTGAGGGAATCGCTGGCTGTTCTTCACAAGCATGCACCAGTGTTGCAGACAGATGTTTATATATATTTGTCAAACCAGACTCGTGTAATTGTGACAGCCGCAAACCTGTTGTTTCCACAGCTCAGGCTGGGCTGGACAGAAACTCTAATACATGGAGCCCAGTGTACTCCTAAAGCCTTAGAAAGTACGTTATCCCAGTTATTCCTAATGTTTACTAAATCCTTCTGATCCATATTCTGCTGGATAACAGGCCAAAATCAACACTTTAGCTGTGTCCAAATTCATGGGCTGCATCCTCCTGAGGACCCGGCCTTCGTGGTCTACGTGGGCCGGGTCCTCAGAAGGTCGGGTAGGCTGGAAGTAAACGGCCGTGAAATTGGACGGTCTAGCCTTCTGATTAACGTCACCGCTGTCTCGGTGGAGTTTAATAAACTCGGCCGTCTGCTCCTTGCTATTTAAAATATAACAGGACACTGGCGTAAATTCTCGACCGTCTCACACTTCTGTTTAATCAGTTTTCTGTTTGACGTTTATTCAGTGGTGTAAAAACCAAGGAGGAACCCACCAGGGGGATTAATAAAGTTCTATTTTATCTAATCTAATCTAATAACTTTAATCTCAGCCAAACCGATTTACTCACGAACAAATAAAACACTGAAAAAAGCCAAACAATAACGTTTTAGGTTGTCTAAGTGACTTATATGTTACGTTTAACCTGAGTAGCGAAAGTCCGCGGTGATCTGAAAATGATGTGCCGGGAGTTGTGCCGTTCTCAGCGGCTTCAGTGACCCTCGAGCTCTCGGCTAGCTATCGAGCTGGTGGGTAACAGACGTCTCCGAAAACGTCGAAGCACTTGTGCAAATATGCGATATCTTGATAAACCGAGCAGATATTTCAAGTTTACACACCCACATTCTCACCTGAAAATATGTTAAAAGTTTATTTTGTGACCCAGAAAGATTAATAAGAGTAATTTTAAAACTTAGTAGCGGCCGCCATTGCCGGAAACTGCAGTTTGGCTGGGCCGCGCTATGAATTCTGGGATATGGTGGGCCACTAAGGACACACCCGACCCCATCCTTCAAATTCGGGGAAAAGGAGGACACATTTGTCGGCCGCATTTGGAGGAGTCTACGAATTTGGACAGCCTTCGGCGCATCGCTGTGACGTAATCGGTCTACAAATGCGTCCTCAGGAGGATGCAGCCCATGAATTTGGACACAGCATTTGTCACCAGAGTGTTCATACTGAAGAGTCTTGGAAAAGAAAATGAACATTAATCATCCTCAGAGAAAGCTAGAAAATGGCTACAGAGAAACACAAATCATCCACAAAGACAGAAAAAAATGATTCGACTTCAAAAAGGTTAGTTAGAGAGGACAAAATAACTTCTGAAACACAAATTTAATTTAATTTTAGTTTGATTACATATGTCATCAATTCACAGCAACAATTACCTCAAGGTGCTATATATTGCAAGTTAAAGACCCTACAGTAATAGTGTTATTGTACCAATAACACCACGAATCGAAAAGACCCACAAAATAGTTCAAAAAGAAATAAATGATCCAAAAATTGACAAAATCAGAAAGACAACAGCTTAAAGAAATACACCAATCGTCAAAAAGAAATATCAGTTTATCCCCATCAGGGTCATGTGGGAAGCTGGAGCCTATCACAGCGACCACAGGGTGAGAGGGAGGGTACACCTTGCGTAAGGCTAACACAGAGAGGCAACAGTGCTAACCACCATGCTGCCAAAGAGACAAATCAACTTCAATAAAGTTAAATGCAACTGGCTAAAACAAAGCCCAAGTAATCAACCAGGAGATACAAAGTAAATACAAAGTGGACAAAAAAGAGCTACAATGTCAACAACAGGCTACGAGTGGAAATCAGTCCGACCCGCGACCCATGTCCTCCCCCCTCTCTGTCCCTCTGCTTTCCTGTCTGTCTTCACTGTATGATCCGATAAAGCACAAAATTAAAACAAATACACACAATGTCCACCAAGAGACACACAAGAGATTAATTACACAACAACCAAAAAAGACACTGACAAGTTCACACAGCTGTTGTGTTTTTCTCAGGTTGTTGTGTTGCTCTGTGTAAATGTGTCGCTCTTACAGCCTAAAATGTTTTGGTTTCTGTTGGAGCTTCTCCTCTTCCTGCAGCCAGAGTTGAAAGGCCACAGCTAATGAATATTCTAACTTGACCCAGATTCTGTGATAAAGCCTTGTAGGTGCTTGAGGACAGCAGTTATTGCACGCCTTTGAAATATGAAGTTGTGTGCCGGGTGTGTATTTGTGTTGGTGTGCAGGCAGGATTAATTTTCGGAGGAAGCCAAAGGTCACTGTAGATAAACGACGACAACTGCTGGAAACGGAGTAAGTGTATTTCTGCTGATGAGGCATTTTGTGGCCACATTAAATCAAGTTGTGTTCCAGGTCAGGGTTTGATGATCAATGAAATCATCGGAATCATTTGTTTTCACATTTCCTCGCCTTTCTCTTTTCTTTTCTTTTTTCCCTTGCTGCGTACATGACTTTGTGCACGTTCAGGTTTGCTCAGTAATACCACAGCATTGGTTCTGACTCATGTGATAGGAAGCAGATTGGATGGAGAGGATGTAAACTTTAGGTGTGAGTGTTATCAGCCGCCATCAGGAGCAAACTCGTATACATCACTGTATACTGATGCTACTGTTGTTTGAGAACCACATTATTCTAGGGCTTAACCTAGAATAAATAATGTCTTTAAGATCAAACTGACAATGAGATTGTTCTCTGCAGAACACTAAAACCACCTCAAAGATAGTTCTGGATAATATTTAGTTCATTCTTGTCATTATGTAAGATTAAAAAGAAAACGACAGAGCCACAAAATGTTACCATTCTTGAAAAGTGAGTTCTGCAGGATGAGCAGTTTGGGAACTACTCATGAGTACACATATTTCTTGATGCATTCTCAATCATCCAGGAAAGTAAATCTCCAAAAGTTGAATCTGTTCATCTGGACGTAGCGTTTTGTAGGAGAAACGTTCCGTCACTCATCCAAGTGACTTCTTCAGTCTCAGCTGACTGCAGGTTTCAATCTTATAAACAGTACATTTGCATAATGACTGAAACCAGCCCACTGAGTGGTCTTTGATCAGTGGGTTTTGGTCAGTGATTGTTGATCAATGGTCATGGGAATTTGCATAATTATGATTAAGGAACTGACCTCCCAGCCCATTGTTCCTTCAGTGGGCTGGTTTCAGTCATTATGCAAATGTACTGTTTATAAGATTGAAACCTGCAGTCAGCTGAGACTGAAGAAGTCACTTGGATGAGTGACGGAACGTTTCTCCCACAAAACGCTACGTCCAGATGAACAGATTCAACTTTTGGAGATTTACTTTCCTGGATGATTGAGAATGCATCAAGACGTTTTAACCCACTTTGGCAAGGACTGCCTAAAGCTTGTACGTCAGTATGAGCAAACAGCACGTAAGATGGCGGACTACAGGAACCACCTGAGATTCAGCCTCGGATGCCGATAAAACAGGATTACTCCTAAAAGTCTGCAAATGAGCTCTTCAGTTAAAGGCTTCCGGCCAACAAAAATCCTCCAGAAGGCACAGCATCAGTTGCTTAATGAACGGGTGAGGCAAACAAATTTTACCATCGACATGCTAAAATCTCAAGAGGAGCGGATCCGACAGAGACTGACAATGCTTTTAGATGAGGATACTCTTAAAAGGTGTTTGACTTCACTGAGAAGGCTCGTCTAGCACAGCACAAGAAGTCTAAGACCAGGCAACAAAGGAAGTTTGACTTACTTGTTGTACGTCGGAAACCACCGCAAAATACGGAGAGTGTCCTCAGTGGCCAGAAGAGACAAGGATGCGACACGGAGGATGTGGACAAGTGGGTGAAGAATCTGTCTGACAGACAGCTCACCCAAACAGAGAAAAACATCCTTGCTAAAGGGTTGAATTTTGCTGTCACACCGAGACAAATCCCGCCAGTGGAGCTGATCACAGCCACAGAAACAGCAATTCGTAACAACAATATTGCAGAAGTGGAAGCAGAGCAACTACGGACGAAACTTTCGGCCTGTCTCAGCAATGCAAAGCCTCCAGCATCCAACATCACCATGGAGGAGAGGAAGGCACTCACATCACTTAGTGATGACAACAACATTATCATCCTTCCGGCAGACAAGGGTAGGTGCACAGTATTGCTAAACCAGAAAGACTATCATGAGAAGATTTTGTCACTACTCAGTGATGAAAATACTTATGAGCCCCTGAAACGAGACCCAGGAAGTGGCTACAGGAAGAGGGTGATAGACTGTCTGAAGCAGTTAGAACAAGACAAGGCTATTGACCGGACCTCATACCACAGGCTGTACCCAGGGGAGTCTACACCACGTCTGTATGGTTTACCGAAGATACATAAACAGGGTGCACCTTTAAGACCGATTGTCTGCATGATCAACTCGGTCACCTATAACATCTCCAAGTTTCTGGCTTCGATCCTCAACCCGCTGGTGGGCAGCTCTGAACACCACATCCAGAACACCCTGGATTTTGTTGAGAAGGTGAGAGATGTCATTATGGAGACAGATGAAACCATGGTCTCGTACGACGTTACATCTCTCTTCACTTGCATCCCAGTCACGGAAGCGTTGGAGGTAGTCCGTAAGAGATTACAGGATGACCCCAACCTCAGCAACAGGACCACTCTCAGCATCGACCAAGTGTGTTTGAACTGTGTCTTCATTCCACCTACTTCACATACCAGGGTCAGTTCTACAGGCAGAAACATGGGTGTGCCGTGGGCTCCCCAGTTTCACCCATCGTGGCCAATTTGTACATGGAAGAAGTGGAAAAGAGGGCTTTGCTATCCTACCCTGGAACACCACCAAGCCATTGGTTCAGGTATGTGGATGACACCTGGGTGAAAATCAAATCTCAGGACGTACTACATTTCACGGATCACATTAACTCAGTGGACCGACACATCAAATTCACCAGGGAGGATATGAAAAGTGGCAGGTTAGCCTTCTTAGACTGTGAGATTTCCATCAGTAATGGGGGACATCTAAAAGCTGACGTGTACCGTAAACCTACACATACGGATCAGTATCTAAGGTTTGACTCTCATCATCCACTGGAGCACAAACTGGGTGTCATCAGGACGCTACAACACAGATCGAACACCATCCCCACTGACACAGCGGCCAGGGAGGCAGAAGAACATCAAGAAGGCCCTGAGTAAATGTGGTTATCCCAGCTGGTCTTTTGTCAAAGCTGGAAAGGCGCCTAAAGAAAGCTCCAGCCGATCCAGGAGAGAAGGACAACCGCTGCCTAAGAGAAAACCTGTAGTGATCCCATATGTGTCAGGAGTATCAGAACAGTTGAGACGCATTTTTTCTAAACACCGGGTCTCTGTGGCTTTTAAACCCCAAAACACGCTGTGCCAAAAATTGGTCCACCCCAAGGATCGGGTCCCCCGACACAAACAGAGTAACATAGTGTACGCTGTTAAGTGCAGGAGGATTGCCAGGATTTATACATCGAGGAAACCAAACAACCTCTGGCTACAACACAGAAGCGCTACCTCGTCAGGCCAGGACTCTGCAGTCTATTCACACCTACAGGCCAGTGGACACTCTTTCAGTGATGAGGATGTAACATCCACAAGGAGGAACGCTGGTTTGAGGGCGGAGTCAAGGAGGCCATTTACGTGAAAAGGGAAAGACCATCTCTGAATCGAGGAGGGGGCCTAAGGGTACATCTGTCACCATCTTACAATGCTGTGATTGCAGCCATTCCCCAACTCTCTGTGAATGGTACTCATGGCCATTGATCAGTGGTCTTTGATCAGTGGGTTTTGGTCAGTGATTGTTGATCAATGGTCATGAGAATTTGCATAATTATGATGAAGGAACTGACCTCCCAGCCCATTGTTCCTTCAGTGGGCTGGTTTCAGTCATTATATGCAAATGTACTGTTTATAAGATTGAAACCTGCAGTCAGCTGAGACTGAAGAAGTCACTTGGATGAGTGAAGAAACGTTTCTCCCACAAAACGCTACGTCCAGATGAACAGATTCAACTTTTGGAGAGTACACATATTCCTTTCAGGATGGTAGCAGCAGTACACGTCATGTGAAGGTTGTGTGCAGGCAAGATAGGACCCAAAGTGCAGAACTCCAAACAGCTTTAATGGTGAACTCCAACGTTACAAAACTGAGACTACCAAATAAACTCACACAGGCAGCCAGATCAAACACACAGCATAGGATAAGGGAGATCGCAACACAGACCAAGGAAAACACAGGGCTTAAATACTCAGAGGGAGCAGTCAGGGCTGACGAGACAAGGGAAGCAAAACCAGACGCATTAACATGAGACACAGACTTTCAAAGTAAAACAGGAGACATAACACAGAGACGCGAACTTGACAAGGGGAGACAGCAGACGGGGGAGAAAGAGCAACTATGGAGCACAGACAGAAACCAAAAGAATAGAATTGATAAATAATATCAAAATCAAAGTTCAATAATAATGTAAAACTGAAAACTGTGGGTCGACAACCCAGGCACCCTATCAACCACTAAATGTGTCCACACTCCTGTCCAATCCTAGCTGAGACAGGATAAGGAGATCATGGATTTTTTTGAGCTTATGTTGTAGCCCACTTGTACAACAAGATGTGTTGTTTAGTCATATTTGAGCAGTTTATATAGACAACAATAAACCATTTTCAAAAGTTTCTTTCTAAAAATCACATTTTATTTTCTTCTGTTGTCTACATAGCAACAGTCCTGGTGGCTCCAGCAGAGCTCTAAAAAAGTTGCGTATATCCACTTTGGTGGGCTTGCATGAATTGCACAGAATTATAAAGTATTTAAGTCAGAAGTTGGGTTATAAACCTTCCCGTCACATGTAGTCAGTCTGCTTGAAATGCCAATGGTCCCCATGGCTGCTAATGTTTGGGTGCACAGAGGGGTACATCAAGTAGATCATTGTACACACTTTCTGCCATAAAGTCAAAAGGACGGCTTTTGAAGAGTAGTGAAGTTCTGCTTCAGCAAAATTAGACCCAGAAACAGGACAAAAACGAAGCCTTTTCCCCTCCTAATGCTCATCTGGAGTACAGGCCTCCACACACAGGGCGCGGTGTGAAAAAACAATGTGAAAAATTTCACATTTTTCGGATGTGAACTTGTCATGTAGTGTATATACACACTGAAAGCTTTGTGTTCTTGTGAAAGATTTGCCCTCAGAAAGCAGCAGGGAGAATTTTATGGTTTGATCCAGGAACTGAATCATATTTCAGGAGGTTAGTGGGGCAGTTTGGGCTCACGTTGGCAGTGTTGGGACTACATCTGAGGACTGAAATCATTTCAGAGAGCCGACGAACCAGGAGCAGGGTCTGGATGTGTGTCTGAGGTAACACAGTATTATTTTAGTATTTGCATATGATTGTATTTTCAGTCCCTGAGCCCATTTTAACCAGTTCACACTGTGTTCACAATGCATTGTGAAATGCAGTGATTAATTTGTCAAAGCTGTTGTTTTGCATACGAAAAACGTTTGAACCCATCCCCAAAAATAAATGTTAAATGATGTGGTCGCTGTGAACATTAAGAACAGGTGAGTCCGAAAAATATTTTGAACACCAGAAATATTCATGTAAATCTTAGACATCCAGTATAAAGAGTACATAAGGCCTCGTCTAGGAAACTAGACATCGTTAATTTTCTGAAAATGCACCTTTCTGTTAAAATCTTTTCTGTTGTTCCAATGTAAGTAAACACTGTAAAAAAAAATATAATGAATAAAGCTAAATAAGCCAAACTCTACTTACGCTAGGTGGGGGTTAAAAGGAACTTACTGTAAAACATCCACAATAATGGAGTTGAATGAATATGGTTAATTCTCCCAATGAAATATTTTAAGATTGGTTGGATACGTTCAGACAAGCGGAGAGACGGTGGAGTCTGAGTGGCAGTTGGAGGGAATGTGGCAGGAGGACCGTGAGTGCCCAGGAAAAACTGTTTAAAAATGTCAGCTATCAGTGGTTGTCACTATGGTAACTACATTCATTTTTATATACAGTCTATGCTCTGAGGCCGCACACACAGCCACCAGAGTTTCACCACAATCTCAAACAAACAGGAGGCAATGTTCCCTCTAAGCACTGCTGACACGGTCTCCCCACACAGAAAATCTGCGCTGCACAAAAAAAAAAAATCCAGCCTGAATTGGAATTAAAGTAAATGCATGTATTTATTTTATTTCGCTGATTTTCAGTGCACGGAGACTGTCAGCAGTGCACGATTGCTCACGTGCTCAGCTTAGAGGGAACAGTGCCGACAATACAGACGTCCTGGTTTAAATCTTGCTTGTAAAGAACCAATCTGAATACTCTGAATTTCCCCACGGCTGGATGTGGAAAGGTGACTTCTCTCTAAAAGGAGTCAGTTTTCTCCTTTTGCTTTTAATAAGCTGTCAAGGTTGTTGCACTCTTTATTTTAAACTGTTCTCTGGTAGATTAAGGACAAACTGCTGTCAGTCTCAATCACAAAGACACTATTTCCCACTTTAACACCACAGCATCATTTTTGCCCTTCAGAAAGTAGCTGGAGGTAAAACAACAATTTAAAACTGATATCTCAGTGCTGAAGATGGTAGCGGCACTTTTTCTTCCAGTGTTCATGAAAATAAATGTGAACAGGACGGAGTAATGACATCGTCCACTGCTCTTAAATCCCTGAGATACTCCTGCTTCAGAATGACTGTTTTTCCTCAGCCCCATTAGTTTTTCAGCTTTATAACAGTATTATTGTTTGTCTGAAGAAAGGTTTGTGTAAAGCCTGGGTGCATTCCCCCCGAAAAAACAAAGATAGCAGAAACAGACGTATCTGGTATGAAAACCTGCTGTTTGAACTTTGTCCAGAACATAAAATCTGAAAAACCAAAACCAAACATCTACATGGTTTAAAAGGCTTATTTAAACGCCCTTAGGTGACTGCAAGGACTGAACAAGGAGAGTCAGGGCTGTGTGCACACCTCCACAGGCTGTGCTGGACAGTGATTGACTGTCCTGTTGTGTTGTGTGCATGTGTGATGGTAGGCGACCAGATGGCTGATGGGAGGACTTGACATTAGAGGTGAACTGTTCCTGCGCTGAATGAAAAAATATGCATAGCACACACACATTTGTACCTATAATTTTGAAGTTTGATTTTAAACATTTACTTGCAGCACAAATGCTCAGAGAACCACCACAATGCTTTTTCCCTCCGCCATGATGAACCCAGCCACACCGAGTGTTTCACGTCTTTGTGTTATGATGGATCAACACACAGGAAAACTCAAGAAAAGCACAGTTAACACTATGATTTCATCTGTCATACCAGTTGCTGGAGATTACATGTGATATAAGGTTTCACAATGATCATGACTTAAAACACTGTTGGTTTGAAAGAACAATGACCTTATGACCTTTAGTGTTAGGTCCAGTGTTTTACTGAGCCATCCATCCACCCTGACGTCCTCTATGCTGACACTATTTGTTTTAGAAGACAGTCCTGAGAAACTCACACATTGTGAAGGTGAAACTATTTTAAATAATTACAGTTTGATCAACAGAAAAAAGGCTGGTTTCCAAGCAGATATATAAAAAAAAATACAGTACTGTGCAAAAGTTTTAGGCAGGTGTGAAAAATGCTGTAAACAAAGAACGCTTTCAGAAATATAAATGATTGTTTATTGGCCCCAAATGTATTCTGGACAATGACCCCAAACACACAACCAATGTCATTAAGAACTATGTTCAGCATAAAGAAGAAGAAGAAGTACTTGAAGTGATGGTATGGCCCCACAGAGCCCTGATGTCAGCATCATGGAGTGTGTCTGGGATTACATGAAGAGACAGAAGGATGTGAGGAAGCCTGCATCCACAGAAGATCTGTGCTTAGTTCTCAGAGATGTTTGGAACAACCTACCAGCCGAGTTCCTTCAAACTGTGTGCAAGTGGACCTAGAAGAAGGCAAAGGGTGGTTACACCAAATATTGATTTGGTTTAAGTTTCTCTTTTTTTTATTCACTGCATTTTGTTGACTGATGAAAATAAATGATTAACACTTTTTGAAAGCATTCTTTGTTTACAGCATTTTTTCTCACCTGCCTAAAACTGCACAGCACTGTGGAGCATAAAATAACAGAGTACAGAATAATATTAATATTAATAATATACAATTTCAGTCTGAAATTTGATGAATCTTATTCAGTTTTGTACCAAACACACTTACACAAGTGTAACCCATGTACATAAAATACACACTGTTCCACTGATAAAACAGTGATGTGTGGTGAGTAAGTGTCATATTAAAAAGGAAATGGAAAAAAACATCAATTACACACCCTACTTGAGATGAGAACTACTGCATGCACTTGTTTTGTACATGGACATATGGGGGGGGGAGAAAAAGTTCAGTTCAACTTTAAAGTGTTAAAAGAAAAAACATCTTAAAAAAGCCGGTTACCTTTGTAAATTATTATAATAAAATTATTTAAGATCTCACAAACATTTTGTAATCTAGGCTGAATATTCTAAAGATGTCGTAAATCCACCTCAACCCTTTCCTGTCAACATTGATATACACATACACACTATTGCACACACACGTACACACACGACACACACACACTGCAGTGACCTCGTCCAGATGGGCAGAGCGAGCCTATCAGAGGATCGAGTCACTGTGGCCTCAGAGCGTCTCCAACCACCACCCCGTCGCTCCCACAGCCCTCTGGAGGAAGCTAGAGTATGAAGAGCTGTTGCAGCTTTGCATCATTCTGCTGCTGAGTGTCCACATTTACCCCAAAATAATGAGCCTCACTTTATGTTTGATGACACACTGAGATGCCTGTGGAAACTCAAAGGTCATTTCTTTCTTGGTTGTTATGGGTGTTCACTGTTCTTTGTGAGCCTCAAACCTCCATGGCAGCAGCAGATGTAATTATAAACAAATTTATAGACTGTCAATTACCTCATGCTTGAAGGGCTGACAATGCAGTTAGGGAGGGGAAAAATTGTGGACCACCATCAAACTTTGGGTTTACTCACATTTAAAAAAAATGAACCTCTATTCTTACTCAGATAAAATTCAGTTCCTGGATCAGCTTAAATTCGCTCTAACTAAAAAGTAAATACAAAGTTAATGTGACTGGACACAGCAGGGTGGTGAATGAGTTCAGGCTTCGGTGGAACAGTTAAAGCCAGAATAGTAAAGGTATAGGATATTCTTTCAGGTTATAATGTCATGGTTAATAAGTCAGTATTGTACAGAAATGTGCAACTAGTTGTAGGAAAGCCACCGCCGTAGACAGACTCCCGCAGAGGTAATCTGTAGGGGATGGTGGATCTGTCACATCAGCTTCATAAATGTGGATGTGTATTTCAGCTTTGGGAAACTATAGGAGGTAAACATTTGATTTGGGTTTGTTTTTTCATTTTATTGGCAAAGTATGAAACTTTCCCAAACACACTCTGTTGCCTCTAACATTCTGTGGAGCGACGTCTATGGGAAGAACAAAAATTCCCAGCAAAAATCCACAAGATGAGATACTTACACTTGCTCTTGCATCGACAGTGAGCTAATAGTCTCTCATTCTACTGTCATTAGCAACAATAGCTACCACAATGCTGTGCACAACACAGACTCCAATGCAAAAACCACCGGAGACAAAAACATGAGATTGGAAAATCTGGATCTGTTCATTTGAAAAAAGGGGAAAAGCAACACTTTATCTCTGTTGTGTCTTTCGGGTTTGTCGGCAGCTGTGAAGAAGACACACTCATGTGAGTTCTGTTTTTGCATCACTGTGTATTGGTTGGTAAAACTGTTTTATCTAGAAGTTGTATTAATAACATGAATGCTCCTCATTTTTAGGCACACTGGAGAGTGTTGAAGAATAGGTGAGACTAATCAGTAAGAACAAGACAGCGAATGTAAAACTAAATCCAAAGCATGAGGGCCAAAAGACTATCAAAAGTTTTGCATGAATAGATTTCCTTTGTTTGCAATCTGGCCGCTGTCCCCTGAACTAATATTCTGAGGGTAGGTGGTCTAAGTCGATTCACTCGATGAGTTTTTAATGAAGTTTCCATTCACTGTGGAACACTGAAGGTGTTTCCCCCCAACATTATAAGCAGTTTTTACTGTAAAACATGCAAGTACTGTGAGAGTGAAGGATAGATGAGGACAAATGTGTGACAGGGGACTTCTGCTAGAGTGGAGTCTCTCTCATTAGAGCTGATAAGGCTGGATAATGAATGTGAGATCCTCCTGCAGTCATCTGTGCGTGGGACTGTCGGAGGGAGGAACGCTGATCCTCCAGGCGCTGCCCAAACAGCTCCTAACATGCTGCTGTGAATCTACTGACTGGGCCTGATGAGGGGAGGTGGAGAGCTCCGACATCGGCCGAGCGGCTTTTCCAAGCGTAAATCATCCCCATGTTCTGCCAATTTGGAGGAAGAATGAAACTCCTGCTGCACCTCAGTTTCCTCTCTCTGCTGGCAGGAGACACTCTCGCCTACAGCACTTTGATATTTACTCAGCACGGCTGTTTTCAGGAAGCTTAATCGTTTTCACTGATGCTCCACAGCTCAGTCGGGATTTGTTTTATGAAGCTGAGTGGGATGGTGGGTGAGGTGCCCTGTAAATATATCTTTAGCTTTATTTTATGAGGGAGGTTCTCTGTCACTGCACAGATTCGCTGAGACAACATGAGAGGAGGAGAGACACTTAAACACCACACTGCTGTGTTAGAGGGGATATTACTGCAGGTCAACTGGAGGCATTTTGTAAAGTTCCTATAAGCTATGACCTAAAGCTAGGTGCTTTGTGAGACTTACTCATAGGTTCAGGTTGTTATTTTGAACTGTGTAAGTGCTTAGTGCTTGAAAAAGGGAAATCCTACAACAATCAGAGTATACAAAACTGTTTCCTCAGGCACTGATATTCAGTAGGAGTTTGAAGATTGGTCTTAGCTGAATGATTAGATGGAACGGACTGTTGTGGTACTTTTCACCACTGAGTGCCTACAGCACTTCTACGTTACAAGCCACATTTACCCATTTATACATGGAGCATCTCGCTCATGGATATTTCAACATGTGAACTGTGGAACTCCCCTTTCTGTCAGTGGAAATGAAGTTTAACTCAACAATGTATCCCTATGAACATATTGGAGATAATTTATCTGAATTTTAGGAGTGGGATCAAACCTCTATACATGCCCCTACCGATTCTCTATCTTTATTTCATTGGATTCTCTTTCAGGCAATCCAAGAAACCAAAACTCTCTGAACAACATATCAGGTGCTTCAGAGAGACCAAACTCCACCGGTCATCCTTGGGAACCTCATAGCACTTTTTCTCACCGCTCGGCAATCCGGTCGGCTACATCCATCTTTCCGTACATCAGAACTCCTCTCTTCGCTCCATCCAGATATAAAGTGACTTTTACCCAAAAAGCCGACACACGTCAACGCTGACTCAGACGGCATGCCGTTCCTATGTACCGGGAAGGTCTCGTAAAAGTATTCTTCTGTTGAGGATCCAGACTGGACTGTAGCTCGGTTACAATGTGTCCTAAAAGAGAGAGGCTTTTTTTTTCATTGTTGTTCTAACTTTGTAGCTTCTTAACACTCGCATATCTAAAAGCCAGTTGAGCAGAAGCAAGTATAACACTTCCGACAGCAGCTGCTGTGTGCCTTGCAGCTTGACCCACCCACCAGCGCCAGGTAGCATAGACAAGCTCTGGTAACAGAAAAAGAAGCATCCCATCACAGTTCCATGCAGCCGCCCCCTACCACAATTTGATGCGCTGCTGGAAACCAGTCACTACTTCCATGCTCTGCTGCCCCTCCAGTGCTGTTTATCTTGGATAGGCATTAGGAAGCCAGTTTTTCTGTTTTCTATCCCTGCTTCGCCAAAGTGGAGAAGCAAACCTTTCTATCACTGGGATGGCATTTTTGCTGTTTTCAATGCCTGCTTCACAAGTGCAGAAGCAACACTTTTGGCACTGGGATGCCAGGTTCTGTCTTCTCTATCCCTCGTTCACAAAATGCAGAAGCAAGTTTTTCAACCACTGGGATGCCACCTCCTCTCTTCTCTATGCTTCATCATCAAAATGTAGCAGCAAACCTTTCTGGCACCGGGTTGCCAGCTTCTCTACAACCTATCCTATCGATTATTTACAAAAAACAACAATAAACATTACTGGCACCGGGTTGCCAGTTTATTGCTCTACTATCCCTTCTCTGCAATATGCAACAGCAAACTTTTCTGGCACTGGGATGCCAGTTTCTCTCTGCTCTATCGGTCCTTCGCATCATCATATGTAGTAGTATGAATTGGCTTGGAGGAGGTCCTTCATATTTTCCAGAGCTGTCCACCGGACCAGATTGGAGTCTTTGCTGGTCCATTTGTGGTCCAGTCTATGTCTTAGTAATTATTCCCATGTCCTGTTTTGGTTTGGTAAATGTCTTTGCTCATGGGTTCCTCTCTTGATGGTTTCCACCTTTGTCTTGTCTCCATTGGTGTCTGTTTTCCCTCCTTTGTGATTGCCTGTCCCTCCCTCATTGCTTTCATTTGTGGACAGTGTGCCCTGGATGTGTCAATAGGTATGTTTCTCCCATTGTCTGATGGCCATTCATCTGTTTTTCCTCCCATGCTAACAGTGTATGTATCTGAGTTCATCCTCTTCTGCTTAGTTTGGTTTTGTATGTTTCTCATATGGACTCTGGGTTTTTAACTTGTGTTGCTTAATTTAATAATCTTCTTTTTAAAGACTTTAGGAACTTCTTTGAAAAAAGTGCTGAGCAGAATTTTGGATACACAATCCATCCATTGCCTGAAAATGTTCAAAAGAGCTTATTTGTGATATCTTCAAAGGCTTGGCTTTTTTTTTCTAGTAGCCCCTTAAATGTTCAGTGGTGTTGAAGTTGGGTAACTGTGTATGAAAGTCCATGACTAGCAGGACTCCTTGGTCATCTTTGGTCTTCAAGTAGTTCTCAGATCTTTGAGGTGTGTTTTGGCTCATTATCTGGTTGTAGTATGAATTTTTCTCCATAAAGATGAAAAATGTTGGTTATCCAAAGCTAAAAGTGAAGGTGGACCTTTTCATATTCATTATTTCAATAATAATTAATAAACTTTGACAAGGGTGATGCATTTCATTAACTCCATTTCTATATTTATGCAACGGGAAAAACAGATCTTATACACTGTTTTCCTTGTCCCTTTATCTCCTTGCTTGGCATCAGACTCTGTGCTCTGTTAATGTTTGTAACTGTTCCCGACATCTCTGTAGGGTTATATCCAAACCTGTTGCTTTGGCTTTAAAGTGCTTGACATGGGTTTGCCGTCACCCCGGCGGGCGGGCAGCATGGACGCCAATATTTGGGAACATGATCACTGGAGATTGAGACGACGTAGGAAAAACTGATTCTAACTCGTCCGAGGATTTACAAGCTATTTAGAAGACTTGATGGTCAGAGGTTTTAGTTTTCTGAAAACCTGTGAACATGATAACTTGAGAGACCTCCTAAGATTTTGAAATTGATAACATAATGTTTGAATCTCAGGAGATCAAATTTTCTGAAAATCTTGTGAATGCAAGGCAGCACTAGCAATAACTTAATTAAGAAAATCTCAACATTCATGTCAGTTTTATTGTGAATTGTGTGTGTAATCTATGAACCGGTTTTTGCCAAATAAGACGTGCTAGTCCTTTGTTCTCTGCACTTGAAACCCGGGTTTGGTGGATATCTTTAGACTCGTGCTGCTGGAGGCCTGGATGTAACTGGCTGACAGATTTCTGCTGAAGCTGCGTCTCTCAGCGGTTTCTTGCTGCGTCGTCCTCTGTTATCTTCCTCTTTGCTTAGTTTTTGCTGTTCGTTCTGTCTGTCTTTGCATTGTGCTCTCTTCCTTCCTTTTCATGTCTCTCCTACCTCTTGTTTCTTTGAACTGTTTGTTTTGTCAACCACAGCGATGGAGGGCGGCAGCACGACACCACACGACTGCGTACTTTTTTCTTTGTCACATTCCTCTGCGTCTCTCCTGAAAGGGAAAAGTGTTTTTTATTTTCATTGCAGCAATACAACTCTAAATCCAACTCCAACTGAACATGAACTTCACCATCTTTTCTGCTAATCACTTTCAGGGCTTTTGTGCTTTTATTGTCATTTCTTTATTTTCTTTTTCTGTTTTTTCTTTGTGTTATTTCCTGTCTCTATTATGTCATTTTTCATGTGGTTGTGGACAATTAAGTCATTTTTTTATGTCTGTTTGTTTCAAATGCAAAACTGTGATTGGGTGTTGTTTTGTGTTTATTTGACATAATCTTGCTATTTTTAGGCATTATTGTGCATCTCATTTGTCTCTTTGTGATGTATCTGTGTCTGCACCGCTGCAGATCTAATGCCAGGGTTTCATTACGAAAAACTATCTGAAGTAATTGACCTGCGACATGAGAGGTTTTTTTTTTCTTTTTAAATTATGGGGCACAGTGATAGTGAAGAATGTTGTTTTCTTCAATTTGACCTAACGATAGCAGTGCCGTCTCACTGCTATAATGACCAAAATGCAAAGATAGCACAATAATGAGAAAGCCTGTTTAATAACTTATTGTCACAGAGAGAACCAGTCAAACATCTTTGGCATGTGGTAAAAAGTGAAACTGGCAGCATTAATCTGCAGCTGACAAATCGGTAGAAATGATGCACTATGGTTATGTTGACATCTCAAAGAAAACTTTCCAACGTCTCAGTTAGAGCTGAGGGTGTTTGAGAGGAAAGAGGAACCCCATTTCATTTTAGCTGTTGCTTTTAAGAGATCTGATAAACTTCCCATCTAAATGAAACCTCCTGCCTCACCAGGAAGCCAAATGGAGGAAAATACATAAATATAAAAAAAAGAAACCAAAAAATTTTCTTATTTTTATTTAATTTAATTTATGTGCCCTTAGTTTTAATAGTGTAAGAGACTCTGCTGCATTTTGTCGCCTTATTATGTTCATGCTGGTTTGTGTGTGTGAGGTGGAGAGGAGGGGAATGATGCAACACCAAAAATGACTTAAAAATACAGTCGGTGTAGAATATGGCTTCCTTCTTCAGAGTGTTTCTCAAGTGTTCGTTTCCATACACTGTTTAAATGTCCAACTGTACAGCATTAACAAGCATGTTTGTACTGCAACAAATTTTGGAATTGTTGACTTTGGAATCAGCCTGGATTACCTCACTGACGTTACTGTTTAGTATTTTAGATTGCAACATTATAATTATAATATTGATCAGCACCATAATGCCATTACTTTACCAGCGAATAACTGGTAAGGTCAAATAAAAACTGTTCTAAAAGTATGACTGGAGGCATTTAAAAGCATCTCTTCTTGAGATTTTATTTTTTCTTTGCTGGATCAGCACCTCACAGGTGGTACAGAACTACTAGGCTGCCTGACTACGGTCTACCTGATATTCCTGTGCTGGTGTTGTTCATGCGTCATCATAATGTTTGTCCAGGATCAACATTGCAACTGGCCTCTCACCTTGTTGCATGTCATATCTTTGGAATGTGGAAGAAGGAGAAAAAAAATGCCTTTGTTTATGTAAAACTCTCTTCTGGAACAAGTGCTCAGCATTTCAGGGTTTAAAAAAATTATTATTAAGTATTATCAAGTTAGGTTTGCTATTAACCAAATTTAGGTTACTCGTGTTCTTTTGCTAGTAATAGTTTTTCATAGCATTAGCTAACTTCTTGGCTAATGCTAACTGCTTATACAATGTGATTGGTCAGTTGCAATGTTGATCCTGGACAAACATCATGATGACGATGTAAGAACAACACCAAAAGTTGACTGACATTAATGTTGCAGATTGGTCATTTTGTTGATTTTGTGTCCCTTTGTGGTACTTTGTGTTTCTTTGGTGTCATTCTGTGTTCCTTCTCATCAGTGGTTCATATTTTCGTGTTGGGTTTTTTTGTGGTTTTATATAATTTTGAGATTGTACGCTCACGCTGTTTTAAAAGTGTCCTCTCATTGGCTGACAGCTGTGTCAATAAGAGGGGCAGGTAAGTGATGGGGCGGGGCCAGAACGATGACGTTGCAGTCACATGTATCCTCATGCTGTGCCGAGCAGCCGGAGGATGACAGTGCTGATAGAGCTGCCGCTGGTGTCACACAGGGAGCTGTGTTACTGTTTTCTCCACGAGCCTGGATTATAACTATGTATTTTGTCATTTCTGCCATGAAAGGTGAGTGTAAAAGGTGTGTGTGTGTCATTTTACTTTGGGTTTAGAGTTTTCTTTCAGCGCTTCAACATGATTGTTGGTCCACGGAGAAGCTCCACTCTGCTTTTTGTTTTGTACGTTTTCCCTGGTTTGTGTGCGCTCATCCCCACCGAGCTGTCAGCGCTGCTCTACATGTGTTGTTGTGTCTGATAACTGTTGGAGCGCAGAAACACGACACCCTCACTGATCGTGGAAATGCTATTTTGGGAAATGTGAGTCAAGTTAGTGGGACTTTAAAGTATGGGAGGTGGAGGATGAGGCGGACAGCAGTCTGTGAAAGTTGACGATACGGTCTTGAGATGCGCTCCGTGTAAATGAAAGTTGCGGGGAGGAGGATTAACTATTTCTTTTTTAAAGCTTGTGGCATTGCTCCAGGTTTCTCCATGTGCTTTTGTGTGTGGAGCTCTTTGCTTCACATCGAAATGGAAAAGAAAATCGAGGTGTGGGCAGGGGCGGACTACAAGACGGTGTGTTCCTGGGCAGTCGCGCATAAAAGCCCCCCCAACCAACTTAGACTTGCTGGATGTGCACGTTCTCCTCTGTTAGATAAAAATGGGACAGAGTTCAAAAGCTCCACTACATTTGTGGCTCTGTCTCATGACCAAAGCCCAAGTTTATGTATGCAGTATACATACTGAAACATTTGGACGGCTGATGAGCATGCTGGGAAATCCACTGCATGTATTTCCTTTGTGTTTTTGTCAAGAACTGAAAGGCTGTTCCGACTTATATGTTGAAAATATGCAGTCACATGTATGTGTGGACTTATGTGGTTGATTTATGTAGAAATTAGTCCAGAGGAAACAGTTATTGAATGAGTAACTCTATGAACGAGTGTGTTTGTTTAGTACAATCCCCCGTCCACTCAGCCTGTGAGGATCTGTGGTTCATGGGCTTCTCTCATTTGTTCCATGCTTACAGACTTTACACTCGTCTTCAGGTTACAATAGCAAGGCTCAATCTGTAGCTGAGTAGTCGATTCATTGTGAGCTTGTAGCATAAACTGAGGTTAAATGTGTCCATTCGCCCGACCTCTGACTGCAGTTGTTGTCCATGGTACTGATCAGAAGCTGGAAAAATGCTGTTGGTGTTATTGATTATTGCTATAAGATATTAGTTTTCAGTTTCTGTGTGTGTGTGTGTGTGTGTGTGTGTGTGTGGATGTGTGTGAGAGAGAGAGAGTGAGTGAGTTAGCAATGTAACAATAAGGGCTCAAAACAATGATCTGCCCTGGGGTTGATCACATGATCACAGATGTGTGGCACGCTCCGGTCTCATTTTACATATTACAGGGTTGTTTTTGTTGCATTTGTAGCTGTCAGTCATCTAATTTAATATAATTTATCAAAACTGTGCTTTGGGTTTTTTCCCTTTTAGGTCTTTGCTTTATTTCTTGTGTAGAGATGCAACAATGCTTATATTTTGACATTATACACGGTATAAAAATGAAGTGCCTTAAACCTGCATTCTGTTTAATGGTTACTGGAAGGGCAAACCCTGTGGTTGCACTTTTGGGTGTATAGAGGTTTATGGGAAATGGACCTTCAGCTCCCTTGCTCTGTGTGTTTCGGGTCTCAGTGAATCAAAAATGAAGTGCACTTTGTAAATGACTTTAGTCTTCTGAATGCAGAGTGAAATATCTTGCCACAGGCTTCAGCACTTTTACTGTGGTAAAAGTTTTCCCATCAAATACAAACACTGGCGGTCTGGCTGATCACTTCTTCCCCACTGAGAGCGAGACCTAGAAGTGCACTGCCCTTTGTAAGGAGATTTGTGGGGTAAATTCCCTGAAGGGTTGTTGAACTGGAAGTGCAAACTCAGGTCTTTCATAATCTTTTAAAAAGCCTCTATCTGCAGAGTTCATCTAGAGTTTAGCTTCAAGCTAAATTTTTAAATCCAGCTGTTGATGTCACTGTGATGCGTCGGCGCTTCTGATACGAGGCCAGACTGTCATGTTTAATGTGTCTGCAATAAGTCATAAAGACACGATTCTTTAATTGAGTTCAAACTGTCAGTGCTTTAGTCTGCCCAGCAGATTCAAAACCGTCATTTTTCTTTGTTTCATGAACGATTTGAAACACATGCTTACATTTGGCTCATCATTCATTTAGCCAACACCCAGGTGCTTCTCCTTTAGTACGAAACTTTACAGCTGTTCAAGTTGATTTGTATTTTCTCGATAATTGCAAAGTGTGTGTGTGTGTGTCTCTGTGTGTGTGTGTGTGTCTGTGGTTTAATGCTGTCTGTTCCAGATTCCCAATCTGTGAGAAAACACTGCAGGAGGCATTTAGCCAGCCTGTTATGTCAGAGGATTACAACAGCCAGGAGATTATTTAACTGTTTCTTAGGGGGAGGGGGAGCATGGTGACATCACTGGTGACATTGTGATCAAAAAGTGTGCGCAGTTGTTTACATAAACAGAAAAGACAGAAAAAAGTATGAATATTTTAAACAGTTTAGAAATATTGTCGATTATGGCAGAAAGCATTTTTAAATTCTGCACAATAATTCTAATCTCAGCTATAAAAAAAAAAAAAGAAAAAAAAAGAAGATGCTTGGGCTCGCTGATTCCCAAAAGGGCTCCAGTGGATGGATCCGCATGTTGATTTCCTTGAACTTCAAATATAAATTATGATAAAAATAACAAAGTGCTGTCTGGTATTTGGAGCTCGATGTGACTGATCGGCTTCGCTCGACTCGAGTCAGTTTTTAGGGTTTTCCATTAAGTGGTAGTACCTGGTGCCGGTTCCTTTTTAAGAACCTACTCGCTGGAGTTCCAAGCGCTTGGAAAACCATGATCGCAACAGACTGCATGCCACCGATTGGCTAGTCACTGATGTCACTGTGAGTCGTGAGAGCAACTCCTTCAAGAAAATCAAAACCACCATTTTTGAAAAACAACGATGGCAATAATTGAAAAAACAACATGAGTCTGACGCACATAAGGTGGGACTCAATTGTAATGGAAAATGACCGAGTACTAGCAGCAAAGGGCTGTGTGAGAATAACCGTGGTTCCCCGGTGTTGTGTGTCCTACACTGCCGATGTCAGCAGGTCCAATTGTGGCCTGTACGCGGCTCAGGCTACACATCTCAGGAAACCCACGCTGTACGCATGCAGGGAGTGATTTAGAGCTGCGAACAAGGTGACAGACCCTTCGTGATCCAGAACAGAAGAGTTTTAATGGCTTTTAGTTCCTCTTGATAGATCTTGTTGGCCAAAGGCTTTTTTGTTTTCAGTCATCTTTTTCTGTTGGAAGCCAGAATGGAAATTTCAGTTCAATTCCATTAATTCAGCAGCTGTAGCTCCAAGTGCACGTCAGATGAAATTACATGGAGCCGATGACGTCATTGTTTCTGAACCAGCAACGTTTTGCACAAACTCGTTAGCAACATTTTGTGAATGCACTGCATGACTCTGCTGCATGTGCTGCACACTCAAACTGTCTCTGCATTCATTTGTGTTTATAAATATCTCCCAACATGTGCAGGATACAGTAACTATTAAAATACCTACAGGACAGCGCTGGCTATCTAAACCTCACAGATATCCAGGAGTTATCCATGAGCACATGATGGAGTCTTTTAGGAAATATCTGTTGGGATATCACACTCTGTCAGCTGTCATTTATAAATCAGCATGCTACAACTGACCAGGAACTCTGCTCTGCGCTGTATGAATCACTGCCTCTAGCAGACTATAGGACTCCTGTAGTTTTTCAGGAGTGCGATAATCATAAGTAACCATAAGTTACTGTCCATTACAGCTGCCTGTTTTATATTTCCTGTAGGAAATAGTTGTTGTTTTTTTCTTAAGACAGAATGGATTCATCCAGTTTTCTGGTGGATCCAAGTCTGGCCTGGATTTTTCACTCTGCATTTAGTAGCAGCTTTTCCCCCCCAAACAACTAAGTTGGTCACAGTAAATGATAAAACGCCACACAAAAACAAAACACATTTTGTAAAAATAAAGATGAAAATAATTCCTCAGTAAAGCAGAATGTAAAACCACGCATGCATTTCAACAGAAGACAAAGAAGGAGGCCCTTTTATTAACCATCAAACAAACCTTGACACATTTCTGAGGCTGAGCGGCGTCTGCTCGGCCCTCCTCTCTCCCGCTGCTTTGATCCAGTGTCTGAGAAACGCTATTTTTTTTCTTTCTTTAGAGCTCAGTTTCTGATAATTTATCCATTAGGGATTTGTTTTGCTCAGGCTTTAGCATTTTTGGAGTAAACAGCAGTGGCTCTTGTGATATTCTTTCTTGCTCATTAGCCTTCACTTAGTGCTGCTATCTTGCTAATTACACATTATACTGTGGTATCTGTACAGTAAGCAAATGCAGCATCCCGAGGGAAAACTCTGGAAGTTCATCTGGATTCCTGGTTCAAAGTGAAAGTAAGATATTTTTTGTGTACTGTTAAATAAAGTAAAAAAGCAGTGCAGCGTTAGAGTGAAACAAAAAAAGGCAGGAGGTGTGGGGAAAAAGACAAAAAGATAATGAAAGAAAAATGAAATCTTTCATGTTTATTTATTACTAAACTCTTCATTTTAATCATTAATTTTTGTATGTTTTCCCCACATTGTTAAAATTCTTCCATGTTTTTAGTTATTTGGGCATTATTTCACATGGTTCCCTTTTCTCTGTTTTCAAAAAAAAGGTTAAATATCTTTTTTCTTCATTGTGTCTGCATGACAGTGGCAGACACCGGGTTATTGTGGCTTCTCACGTGCAGAAATGTGGCTTCTGTCGGTTCATTTAAGCCCCCTGTATGAACCAGTGCAGTCCAAATCAGCAGTGAGGTCTTTGAAACAGAACTATGGATGGTTACGCATGCGGAGGTGAAGCAGAGAATCGCGGTTTGGCGATTAGTGTGCCGACCTGCTAGAGAGGTGACTAATCGAACCACCAACTGTGGCTGATGAACAAGCTGCTGCTTCATCTGCTCACAGCCTGAATGAGCGTGTTGGTGCTCCATGTGTGGCACCATATGTCTACCGTTTTTACATCGACTCTGAGAATTTGGAAGCTGGACGAGGAGATTAAAGAACGGAGCCTGTTAGCAACGTCTGAGCAAGAGCAGTTGAGGCGAGATCTTGGGTCCTCCTGTGAGTGAGCATGGCCTTTGCTGTGTGGTGGACTGAGGACTAAACTCACGCTGGCAGCAGCAGCGTTTCATCTGTCACTCACTTAATACAGTGATTCAGTTTTGCAAGCTAAATCACAGAGGACAGAATTTTTAACTTCATATATCAGCCAGAGGCCAGCTGAGAAAAGTGTCCTATGATATGCTCAACAGCATAATGAGCAATGGGAGGGATCTGCACCGGAAAGCTGAGACAAATCCGAAAAAAAAATCTTATTTTGAACTTCAACCTCTGGATCTTGCCCAAGGATATTTAGGCATGCAGACTGGAGAAGCAAGGGGTCAAACAACCACCAACCCTCCAATTAGTAGATGACCTGCTCTGCTTCCTGAGCCGTGGCCACCCCAGACTCAAAGTGCTGAAACCTATTTTAGGGACATGTTCCACATCTTGGATCAGCGTCACCTGCCAACCCAACGAGTTGGAGTTGGACTCTTTCCAAGGATAGGTAGGCTATGACATCATTTTGGGGGAAGTAGCTGGATGTTAAGACCTACCACAATAACAGCCTGGCCTATGAGACAGCTGGTGAGGGAAAGACGAAGTCTGGAAAGGTCTGGGGCTGGCTCCTTAGCAGCGACCAACCTTTTGAAGGAAAGGTGAGCAAATCAATTGTCGGTAGTGTGTTCGTCTCAGATGAATAACAAATACAAAGAAGATACCCTAAAAGTTCCGTCCATGTACACTCATATTACTGTTAGTTTACCTGGGTCATCCACCCAAGTCCACATGTGGGAGATGCAGATAACTAGGACTGAGCTGAAAGCCTTCAGTGTCCAAATCAGGATTAATTTTTCAATAAGAAAAAGAGATGCCAACATTATTCATTATCCATCAATTAGAATTATTATCACTAATCACCACTCGTCTAGCCCTGACACCGGGACAGGGATACATAACCACGTGACCAACTTTTCTTTGATCAGGCTGTTGGAAAAGTCAAACATCTGGAATTAGTCTGTGGTCTGGAATAATAAGTACTATTGTATTTTTGCCTTTAGCATTTTCTTTTTCATAGATTCAACTAAAGAAATGTCAACAAATTATGTTTTTGTTGTCTTTTTTTGACAACCTGAAAGTGCCTAAAGATGCATTTTAATGTGTTTTGCATGATTATTTCCTATGTGTAGGCACAACATGGGTTCATCCCTTGAATTACACCCAGCAAGCAGAACATTATGAACACCTGCCTAATACTGTGTTTGGTCCCCCTTTTGCTGCTATTAACAGCTCTGACCCATCAAACCATGGACTCCACTAGACCATGGTTCTGATGCTCAGATACCCATTGTTGGCTCGTTTGGTAGTCCACAGGGTCAGCGTGAGCATCCTGCTTTGTTTGTTGCTACGCAGCAGCCATACGCAATAATCTGTGATGCACATCAGTGAGCTGATATGAGTCACCATTGTTCCTTTCTCTGATGACTTTAGATAGATCCTGACCACTGCGGGCCAGGAACACCCCACCAGAGCAGCATCTTCGGAAATGCTCTGACCGAGTCATCTGGCCATTAATATTTAGTCCCCTGTTGAAGGCGCTCAAGTCCTTACGCCTGCCTGTTTTTGGTGATTCTACACATCAACTTTGAGGACCAAATGTTCACTTGCTCTCTAGAAGTGCCACCATGACGAGACGATCAGTGTTATTCACTTCACCTGTCAGTGATCACCTGATCGGTGGACATGACTTTTTGTGCTTCGGTAGCTTAGCAAATAAAAAGAATTGCTCTTATTGTTGAGATAAAAGGACTGGACTGAAAATGATGAAGATGACATCATAATTGGTCTTTAAGTAGTGGAAATTCATATGTTGAGTGGTACCCAAGTTTATCCTTGTTCCAAGTGGTCTTTTCACTATGTTATATTAAAAACCACCGATGCAAGCATGTTATTCATCAAGTAACTTAAAAATATGTAGAAGATCGGGCAAAATGTATAATACGAAGAACAGTGCTAGGTACATGTTAGGGCCACTGATGGTAGGAAAAAATAAGGGTCAAAATGTGGCAGATATGTGAAAAAAAAAACTTCTCTGTACAACAACCCAAACACAACGCTTTGAATATAAGAGTCAGCAACAACCTTGGCATCGTTATTTGTTTTTTATGCCTCCATCCAACAACGGAAATCATCAGTGCATCCATGAATCCCTATACCATAAGGTTTATCCTAAGAGTCCATCTGCCAAATAGCGTTTGGAACTTTAGTGCTGTTGCTAAGATGTTGACCTCTTTGAGTCTCCACACTGTGGGGATCAGTTGCTTTAATAATCAGTCAGAGTGTGTCCTGCGGTACCACAAGTCCCATTCGAGTAGCTCAAAGATGTAACCAGTGATATCCTTGCATCTGTTCATTGTGCTGTTGTTCTTGTCTGCTCTTTTCGTTTGGATAGACCCAGGTCACAACAGCATCTCTGCAAAGTCTGCATGCTTATGATAATATGGTGATTCTCAGGTAAAATCACAAACATTTCTTTGTTGCTAAACCCAATTCAAAAGCATAATTTAATTAGGTCAATGTTGGCATGGTGCATAGCAAACCTGATGCCCAAAGTGATGAGTTTCCTTAACCAAAAAACACTATTTTCCGAGTTATCCATTACAAATGTGCCACGTTTTTCTCACAACTTTAAAACTTCAGTGTCAAAGTTTTTCCTTCCTTCATTGAGCTTCATATGCCGTCGTAGTACATTAGAAGATTAGACACATGAATTAATGTGGGAATATTAAAGTACACAACTGTAGAAGAGCTTATATCACCTTCACTTTGGCCATTTAGTGAGGAAAAGCTGCTAATTTCAGTCTTTCAGCACCTCCAACATGATCATTTTCTGCTTTTTTTCTGTTTTCTTTTTTAAATTAAATTGCTGTAAACTGATCGTATATAGGTCCAGGGCTAAGCAATGAAAAAGCATCATCTTGGGTTTTGTGAAATTTTGATGGTCTGACATTGTAATGATGTAAAAAATAGAGCAAGAAAATGTAACAAATGGTAATAATAGCAGTTGGTGGAAATAAATCCCCGAATGATCAGGATGAAATAGCCTTTATGTGACCTGGGGTTTAAATAAAATTAAGGAGTGATAATTATCATGATATTGATTTTTACCCTGCAGCTTAAGTTGACCTTTGGTTTTGATAAGTAAGCTGTGACAACGTGCCACCCCCACCTTCTTCTTCTCACTCTTTACATCAGTAACCCTCGGAGGAAATTGTTTTAATGACTCATCAGCTGTCATAGATGCAGCCATCAAACTTTCACAAAGCTTTAATGTTTGTCAGCGTCTGCTCAAGCGTCTGCTGTGAAAACACCCGTCAACCTGCAGAGCATGTGGCGAAGCCTCTGTTTGTGAATCGGTTTAAGCAGTACAGAGTTAGACCTGTGTATGAAGCTCCCTCAGAGAGAGCTCAGCTTCTGCTTCACCCTTTTTCTACCCTTCATCTTCTCTGCTCCTCTCAGATAAAACAGTGTTCATGGTCTCTGTCATCCTTAGTGCAGTCTAAGTGAGAAGAGATTTCTGACAACATTTCACCAAATACCAAGGTGGAAGGAGGAGGACGAGGTCTGACTCCTAACACTCGTAACAGCAACAAATAAATTGAGAGACCAACATTTGTCCATTTCTAAACAATCTTCCAATGTGATGATGATTAAGGATTAGGATTGTGTTGATGGGTGATGAAATCTGGGATCCATGATGTTTAAAGTGGTACACCACCAACCTGTTCATGTGTCTAACCGTTTTTCCCCACTCGGTGACACACCCGCCGGGGGTCAAACTCTGGTAATTGGTGATTCTGTTCTCAGACATGTGAAGCTAGAGACACCGGCAACCATAGTCAATTGTCTTCCTGTAGTTTTCTCTGGTCCCCTCCCCAATCAGACCAGGAGTGACATATTTAGCCGCATGTTCTCCTTAAATTGCTGGCTGTCTGAGTGGTGTCCCAGAAACGATGTGGGCTTCATAGATAATTGGCAAACCTTCTGGAGGAAACCTGGTCTTGTTAGGAGAGACGGCATCCATCCCACTTTGGATGGAGCAGCTCTCATTTCTAGAAATATGGACAAATTTATTAAACCCCCCAAAATATGACTATCCAGAGTTGGGACCAGGAAGCAGAGTTGCAGTCTTACACGCCTCTCTGCAGCTTCTCTCCTCCTGCTACCCCCCCAAAAACCCATCTCCATAGAGACTGTGTCAGCTCCCAAACAGACAAAAAACAAACTAAAAACCAGCAACAAACAACTTAAACATAAAAAAATCACAAAGAAAGAACAATACAGTATCCACATCTGAACCAAAGAGTAAAACAGTGAAATGTGGATTATTAAATATTAGGTCTCTCTCCTCCAAGTCTCTGTTAGTACATGACTTAATAATTGATCAACAAATCAATTTACACTGCCTTACAGAAACCTGGTTGCAGCAGGATGATTATGTTAGTTTAAATGAATCAACACCCCCGAGTCATTCTAACTACCAGAAACCTCGAAGCACAGGCCGAGGGGGCGGTGTGGCAGCAATTTTTCACACCAGCCTATTAATTAATGAAAGACCAAGACAGACTTTTAATTCATTTGAAAGCCTGATGCTTAGCCTTGTCCACCCCAGCTGTAAAACTCAGAAACCAGTCTTACTTGTTATCATCTATCGTCCACCTGGGCCTTACACAGAGTTTGTCTGATTTCTCAGACTTTTTATCTGATTTAGTGCTCAGCTCTGATAAAATAATTATTGTGGGTGATTTTAACATCCATGTAGATGCTAAAAATGACAGCCTCAACATTGCATTTAATCTGTTATTAGACTCAATTGGCTTCTCTCAAAATGTAAAAGAACCCACCCACCACTTTAATCACACTCTAGATCTTGTTTTAACATATGGCAAAGAAACTGAACATTTAACAGTGTTTCCTGAAAACCCTCTGCTGTCTGATCATTTCCTGATAACATTCACATTTACAATAATTGATTACACAGCAGTGGAGAGTAGACTTTATCACAGTAGATGTCTTTCTGAAAGTGCTGTAACTAAGTTTAAGAATATAATCCACCCACTGTTATCATCTTCAATGCCCTGTACCAACATAGAGCAGGGCAGCTATCTGAACGCTACTCCAACAGAGGTCGGTCATCTTGTTAATAATTTTACCTCCTCACTACGTACGACTCTGGATACTGTAGCTCCGGTGAAAACTAAGGTCTCAAATCAGAAGTCCCTGACTCCGTGGTATAATTCTCAAACACGTAGCCTAAAGCAGATAACTCGTAAGCTGGAGAGGAACAAATTTAGAAGATCATCATTTAGCCTGGAGAAATAGTTTGCTGCTCTATAAGAAAGCCCTCTGCAAAGCCAGAACATCTTACTATTCGTCACTGATTGAAGAAAATAAGAACAACCCCAGGTTTCTCTTCAGCACTGTAGCCAGGCTGACAAACAGTCAGAGCTCTGTTGAGCCAACCATCCCTTTAACGTTAACTAGTAATGACTTCATGAACTTCTTCACAAATAAAATTTTAATCAATAGAGAAAAAATTACCAACAATCATCTCACAGATGTAATATTATCTACAGCTACTTTCAGTACCATTGATATTCATTTAGACTCTTTTTCTCCAATTGATCTTTCTGAGTTCAATAATTACTTCCTCCAAACCATCAACGTGTCTTTTAGACCCCATTCCTACAAAACTGCTCAAAGAAGTCCTGCCATTAATTAATGCTTCAATCTTAAATATGATCAACCTATCTCTAATAATCGGCTCATGTACCACAGGCCTTCAAGCTGGCTGTAGTCAAACCTTTACTTAAAAAGCATCTCTAGACCCAGCTGTCTTAGCTAATTATAGGCCAATCTCCAACCTTCCTTTCATATCAAACATCCTTGAAAGAGTAGTTGTCAAACAGCTAACAGATCACCTGCAGAGGAATGGCTTATTTGAAGAGTTTCAGTCAGGTTTCAGAGCTCATCACAGCACAGAAACAGCTTTAGTGAAGGTTACAAATGATCTCCTTATGGCCTCTGACAGTGGACTCATCTCTGTGCTTGTCCTGCTAGACCTCAGTGCAGCGTTCGATACTGTCGACCATAATATCCTATTAGAGCGATTAGAGCGCGCTGTAGGTATTACAGGTACTGCACTGCAGTGGTTTGTATCATATCTATCTAATAGACTCCAATTTGTGCATGTAAATGGAGAGTCCTCGTCACACACTGAGGTTAATTATGGAGTTCCACAGGGTTCAGTGCTAGGACCAATTCTGTTTACATTATACATGCTTCCCTTAGGCAGCATCATTAGAAGACATAGCATACATTTTCACTGCTATGCAGATGACACCCAGCTCTATCTGTCCATGAAGCCAGATAACACACACCAATTAGTTAAACTGCAGGAATGTCTTAAAGACATAAAGACCTGGATGGCCGCTAACTTTCTGCTTCTTAATTCAGATCAAACTGAGGTTATTGTACTCGGCCCTGAAAATCTTAGAAATATGGTATCTAACCAGATTCTTACTCTGGATGGCATTACCTTGGCCTCTAGTAACACTGTGAGGAACCTTGGAGTCATTTTTGACCAGGACATGTCCTTCAATGCACATATTAAACAAATATGTAAGACTGCTTTCTTCCATTTAGGCAACATCTCTAAAATTAGAAATATCCTGTCTCAGAGTGACGCTGAAAAACTAGTTCCTTCCAGGCTGGACTACTGTAATTCATTATTATCAGGAAGTCATAAAAACTCCCTGAAAAGCCTTCAGTTAATCCAAAATGCTGCAGCAAGAGTCCTGACAAGGACTAGAAAGAGAGAGCAGATTTCTCCTGTATTGGCTTCCCTTCATTGGCTTCCTGTTAAATCCAGAATTCAAAATCCTGCTCCTCACAAACAAGGTCTTAAATAATCAGGCCCCATCTTATCTTAATGACCTTGTAGTACCATATCACCCTATTAGAGCACTTCGCTCTCACACTGCAGGCTTACTTGTTGTTCCTAGAGTATTTAAAAGTAGAATGGGAGGCAGAGCCTTCAGTTTTCAGGCCCCTCTTCTGTGGAACCAGCTTCCAGTTTGGATTCGGGAGACAGACACTAGGGCTGGGCGATATGGCCTAAAATCCATATCATGGTATAATTTGAAGCATGTACGGTAACGATATATATCGCGATATATTCTTTTCTTCTCTATAACGTATTTTACACACTATAAGACACACTTAAATTCCTTTAATTTTCTCAAAAATCGACAATGTGCCTTGTGTGAATTCTGGTTGTACTCACTGACCTCGAACCGATTTTATGTAGTACACGGGCGCAGAAATCTGTCAAAAATGTTTTAGTACAACTTTGGTAAGTTATGAAGCCGCACCGCTTGATGGATTGCCGGAGCATTACGGCTGCCGTAGTCAGGAGCCTCGCGGAGTAATCTGGGTCCAAAACTCCGTCTGCTTCAGGTCCCAAACGAACGCTGCGGCATCACTGAGAGTTACAAACTGTCTAAATTCTTTCATCTTTAATGAAATGATCAGTGTTGCTGCTTTACCAGGTGTAACACTTAAGTTTAACATCCAGGCATCCATGAAAACAGAATTTATTAAATTCAACGGAGTTAGAAGTTAGCAGGAAGTTAGCTCGCTATCTTCCACCTAAACATGCTATAGCATGTTCTGACTCAGAGATTTCTGAAAGAATTCAAACGTACAGCTCTGCTATCACTTCCAACATAAATGAAGACGGAAAACTAAACAGCAGTGACGTTTGTAGGGTTACTGAAGTTGGACTAGCTGGTATATAATGATGTGCTATGTGATTGCTAGCAAAACAGCTATGTTAGCATAACATTAGCACAGTGAAGCTGAAGGATGGCTGCTAACCTTTTTCCACTCGATAAAAGTTAACCTAGGGTTCCCGATGGTTAGGGACAAATGCAATTGCATGGTAATAATCCATCCACAATACCAGGTTAGTCATTAATATACTGCAACAACATGGGAATAGAGCAGCTGCAGAGAATTCAACATTAATGAATCAATGGTACAGAAGTGGAGGAAGCACAGTTTTCGGCTTTCCCCATCTTCCGAATGTGCTTCGTCTCTTTGCTGTTACTGTCGCCCAGCATAATTTGCAGATATTGTTGTTTGCAGCTGCTGCAATGCTTTCGACCAAAACAGACGCAGCTTGATGACACCATCAACATGCGCTATCGCGGTAGAGCGGTATAGTCAAAATCTCTACCGTTGGCCAAATTTATATCGTTTCTACCGTATACCGTTTATACCGCCCACCCCTAACAGACACTTTCTCTACTTTTAAGATTAGGCTTCAAACTTTCCTTTTTGCTAAAGCATATAGTTAGGGCTGGACCAGGTGACCCTGAATCCTCCCTTAGTTATGCTGCAATAGACGTAGGCTACCGTGGGATTCCCATGATGCATTGAGTTTTTCCTTTCCAGTCACCTTTCTCACTCACTATGTGTTAATAGACCTTTATGCACTGAATCATACTTGCTATTAATCTCTGTCTCTCTTCCACAGCATGTCTTTATCCTGTCTTCCTTCTCTCACCCCAACCAATCACAGCAGATGGCCCCGCCCCTCCCTGAGCCTGGTTCTGCCGGAGGTTTCTTCCTGTTAAAAGGGAGTTTTTCCTTCCCACTGTCGCCAAAGTGCTTGCTCATAGGGGGTCATATGATTGCTGGGTTTTTCTCTGTATTTATTATTGTACGATCTACTGTACAATATAAAGCGCCTTGAGGCGACTGTTGTTGTGATTTGGCGCTGTATAAATAAAATTGAATTAAACTGAGTTGTTGTAGCCCTCCCCTCAATGATATTTCCCAGCATTGCGAGTTACATCTGTTATAAAACCTTTACCTGTGAAATTTGACCCTCTAAATATTATCAGTGCTTTATTTAATTTTGCTATTAGCAATGCTGCTACATGTTTTAAACATTTAATCAGTTCTGCAAGTTAAAAAAAAAACCCTTCTGCATAGCATTATAATAATTAGCTTTTAATTTGTCCTACTTGCCTCTAATCCCAGCTGTATGGACAGAGTGGCGTTAATCTAGAAAAAGTGAAGATGGAAATGATTAATTAGAGCAGCCGTGATTCAGACTGAATATTCATCAGGATCACTGGTCCAGCCTGTTATGTGCTTCAAGTTATGTGTTTTCTAAATGTATTGTATATTTGAAAGCACATCATACCTCCTGTAGAGTTAGCTCTCTCTGACTAAATGTAGCTAAATTCAGTTATTAAAACCAAGTGACAAGTGTTTGTTTTTGTTTTTTACAAAAGTTTCTCGATGGACTTTAAACACTTAAAAAGTACAAACAGCTCGTGTGGTCACAGAGTAACATCTTGTTCACACTCCACTGATGCGTCTGCTCACGCTAACCACTACTTTATGAGCTGCTGAGTTTACCACATATAACATCTGGTTTGAGGGCTTCCTGTGCATTTCCAAGGACTTGAGAAGCGCTAACTCTGGGCTTCAAAGAATCATGTGGTTGGTGTACTGTTCGGGGGAGCGCTGACAGCTGTATGCACTCTGAGCTGAAGCTGGTGATCGGGTGTGATCAATGGGTGGTAAGCCCATCCATTGAACTGTGGGTTTTGAGATTGTCCCTTTCTATGGCGACCTTACCACACTGATTGTGCTGGATTTGATTTGTATAAAGATGATGAAGGATGAATGCTGCTCATAAAAGTTGTCTTAATACATAACTGAGAACTTTACAGCACTTTCCAGGTCTGTAGACAGACAAAACCTCTGTGGACTGAGCAGTACAGTAAAGGAAATATGACATGTGTGTGAACACATTAAGTTTCACCCCTGTTTTAATTCCATTAGATGGGCAATGAAGTTGTTGTCTCTGTCAGCCTTCAATTCCACCTGCATCAACCCAAACCTAACCACATTGTTTATTTGACTTGTAATCAATTTGATTTATGTAGCGCCAAAGCAAAAACAACAGTCACCTCAAGGCGACTGTTATAAGGAAACCCCCAAAATTAGACAACTCCCTGTGAGTAACGATTTTGGTGACAGTGGGAAGGAAAAACTCCCTTTTAACAGGAAGAAACCTGCAGCAGAACCAGGCTCAGGGACAGGAGGGGCGGGGCCATCTGCCACGACCAGTTGTGTATTGAGGGGAGGGACAAAAAGACATGCTGCGGAGGACAACCAGGGATTAATAATAATTCTTAATTAATTACAGAGTGGTGTAGAAACACATGGCCAGTAAAAAAGGAAGGCTCAGTGCATCATGGGAATCCCCCAGCAGCCTGGGCCTATTGTACCATAATTAAGGGAGGATTCAGGGTCACCTGATCTATAAGCTGAACGATATGCTTTACCAAAAAGGAAAGTCTTTATCCAAACTGGAAGCTGGTTCCACAGAAGAGGGGCCTGAAAACTGAAGGCTCTGCCTCCCATTCTACTTTTAAATACTCTAGGAACAACAAGTAAGCCTGCAGTGTGAGAGCGAAGTGCTCTAATAGGGTGATATGGTACTACAAGGTCATTAAGATAAGATGGGGCCTGATTATTTAAGACCTTGTATGTGAGGAGCAGGATTTTGAATCCTGGATTTAACAGGAAGGCAGTGTGGGAGAAATGTGCTCTCTCTTTCTGGTCCCTCTCAGTAATCGCTGCCAGGCTAAAGGCCTGTGGTACGTAGTCGACTCATAAAGACTGAAGCAATAATTAATGGTAGGACTTCATTAAAGTAAAAATAGTTTTAAAAAATAACCACTGTAACATTCTTTCTGTGCTGCTTTCTGTTCTATATTACTTAAATTGAAAAACCTGCATATACATGCTGAGTTTACAAAGGATATAAATCTCATTTATCAATGAATACACACTCATGCAGATTATAAAATCATTTTAAATACATTTAAACTCTTCTACTAACAAATTAAAATGTGTCATTTGCATTTTAAGTATTTGCATGGAGTCTTTGTTTTGTTGTTTGGTCATTTCCATGAAAAAAAACAAACTGTCCAAACCCCACTTGTCCTCTGAGTGGCTTCTGCTTAGGAGGGTTGTTGGAGATTTTCCTAATCTGAGTCCCGCTGTGGTCGACTGGGTTCAGCAGCGATCGTGCAGCCCTTCATTCACTGGGTCAGGTGGTCAGTCATTCTGTAAGGGAGGGGCGAGAGACTGCAGCGCCACACAGGTGTAAAGGGAGGGAGCAGAGTGAAGTCACGCCATACAAGCTGGGTGTCGTGTGTGTGTGTGTGACTGGAAGAAACTAACAAATGTGCAACAGCTTTAATATTGATGTTGTTTTATGGTCATTTTTGTCTTTGTTTCTTTGTACTGAACTGACTATTTTGGGGTTGTTCAAGCAAAACAAGACGTTTGAAGAGGTCGCCTTAGTAAATATGCAAAACTGTACATATCAATTAAGAATTCATGTTTTTTTTAATTGATTGAAATATAATAAAAATAATGTTTCTTGCACTCCTAGTTTCATCCTTGCAGACTAGTGAGGCATTCTTTATGCCTTTTATTAATTTTGGGGTTTATGATAAGTAAATAAATCTGTCTTTTTTATTATTTCAAATAAATTCAGGGTGAAGAAGAAGCTGATCAAAATACTTAAACCAAACCTGATGATTTCCATTTTCTATAATTGTAGTCTAATAATTGTACAAAGGCGGTTCTTCTCTGCGTCTTGTTTGTTGTGTCTCTACGTGAAGAAAGCTTGTGATTGTGTGTGTGTGTGTGCGTGTTAATGTGACTGCTCACTTACATAACTTTGCTCTGCTAAAAATAGCATCTCAGAGCTGAGCTGTCACTCTGTTCCAAAGTGCTGGGAGTATAAATACATGCAGTGAGTGAGTTTTCAGCTGTGCTGCTGTCTGAAAGATGAGCTCCTACAGTTTAATCAGTGCTGCATGTACCCGCTCTCTACAGGAAACCTGTAAAAATGCTTAAGAACTCCTCACCTAATATTAGGGGCTAATTTAGGCAGGAGCCTGAGTGATATTAGACAATATTTGCCAATATTTTTGTATCGGTAAACTGCCAGTAAGTGAAAGAAGTAAAGAACAGACAAGAGAAACACCCTTCAACCCTTCATAGCTCCTCCAGAGGGCGCTCTGTAACTAACTGTAACTTCCTTGTTAGCAGCTAGTGTTTGGCACAAATACATCCAGCCGAGCCCAGCAGAGTGAGACGAAATGTTTAAACTACATTATCATAGTTCGGACTACACATCACAAATGTTCAGAAAATCTGTTTGTTTGATTTGTATATAATTGAGGTAATATAAAAATATCATTACACAGAGGCAGACATTTTGCTGAATAATGTTTGACACAGACTGTTTTAACTTCATAGAGTTCCATCCACCAAACACAGATTACTCAGCACAGTGATTACCAAGCACACTGTCCTGATTACTGCAGAGAGCGCGCACTGTTCTACACCTGGATGGACAGATGAGTCGACTCCAGCATTTTTCAGGGAGATTTTCAAAGTCTCCTTTAGCTTTTGTAAATGGTGGCACCTCTTTCTTTTCTCCAGCTGTGACCACAGAAGCTTAAGGCTTGTGTTTGCTAAGGTCTTACAATCTTTCATATGAAGCTAATTGGGCCTATTTTTTTGTCCTGAATTTCTTCCAGTATCATAGAAATGCGGTTCTGCACTAGACCTGATGCCCAGGGGTTGCATGATGTTACTGTGGCACTAAATCACAGTGGTACATTTTGTTGTTATTGTGTCTGGTTTCGACATTGTAACAGCTGGACAACTTTGAAATTAAACAATTCATATACCGCATGTAACAAGGTATAGTGACAGCTGGACGGTTAAGTGGGGGCCAGTGGAAAACGCCTTTATTTGCACATAGATGAAACCTACATGACAAACTGTGATATATCAGCTGTTCTGATGTCCTGTGTGTGACCTACTGTCTTTCTTTTCCCGCTGCAGCTCAGATTGAAATAATCCCCTGTAAGATTTGTGGAGATAAATCATCAGGGATCCACTACGGGGTCATCACCTGTGAAGGCTGTAAGGTAAGCTCCTCCTCCCTCCTGTTGTCTGCTAAAGTCAATTTGAGCGTGTTATAACCTCAGTTAAACCCAACTCTAAAATACAGTAAAGGGTCCAAAATGTACGGCCTCCTTCACATCGTCCAAAGTTATCCACTGAGTCAGTTTGGATTCTGGCCCCCGGTGCTTATGTTTGATGTCCCTGCTTTAAATGATAAGCCTTTCCAAGTCGTTCAATCACAGACTGATCTTTGGTTACATCTGTGCAACAATTAATGTTTGAGAATAGTTTGCACTCTGAACCCTCCGTATTTTGTCTTTTTTTTCTTTAACCAGGAAAAGGCCTCTGCGATCATCCATCGCTGGCGTTTTTATGTGGCACAGCTCACCAGTGCATTTATTGTGGTGTTAAACCAGTTTTCACTGACGATGTAGTTGATCATTTGAGTTTAAAGTATTTACACGTATTGCAATATGATTTTATACTCATACCTGACCAGGCACGTTTGTATGTTTCGTACAGAATCTGGTCTGAAACATCAGTCACGAGCATCGGGCTCTAAACCATATTCTACCTGGTGAGAGCGGCTCTGTGAACAGGCAGGTGTGTTCAGCCACAGCAGCTGCTGATGTGACAGCTGGAGGCTTATTTCACAGCCAGCATGCAGCTGAAGCAGCCTCCAAACAAACCACAACATCTGCACTAAGTCGCACGTTAGATGTAAATGATCTGCTGCTAATATGACATAATGTTATTACATAATGTCATCTGAGAGAAATCAATGTTTTCCCTTTAAAGTTACTACTGTTCTCTTGAGCTTGACAGAGAGTGGCATCATTTGTTAATTTAACTATAATTTGAATTACAGACATTTTTATATTTTATAATTTTGATGCATTTCCATTCAGATCTATACAGGCTATAGTGGCTCTATGAGAAGAAGGGTTATAGGCCATCTGTGATGCATCTATAAACGTACCGGGGATATGGTGATCGTGGGCTGAACCCCAGTTTGCTTCATGTATTTCTTCACACTTTCAAAGTGCTGTGAACATTTCCTTTTCACTGCATGGTGCTGAATGTAATGTTGACTTTTATTCTATAACTATGATGCTGACATCTCTAAAGCATTCTCACATGTTTTATGTGGTTCCCACATTTCTTGAGGTAGAATGCAATAGAATAGAAAAGAATAGAATAGAATAGGCCTTTATTGTCATTGTGCATATACAATGAAATTCTGCTTTTTTTCCCCATCAGGTTGATAAACAGTTAACAGCTCCTTTGTGCTCTGCATGGCACATGGTCTCCATTCTTTGCCTTGTGATTACATTCACATTTCTGCATTGCCTGTTAGATATTCACTGACTGCTTGTGAGAGTGAGCTGCTGGCAAGCAGAAATAACTTTCATGTGTTTGTCATCTGATAGCCTTTGTGCTCCTTGGTTTATCAATGTCTCTGTATATGCTAATAGGCCAGTCTGCCATTACTCTGTGACATGGCTCATACAGAGGTAAACGGGTGGATACGGTTTGTTTGTTGTTGTTACTGTTGTTGGACATCCAATGAACACTATATTGTGAAGCATTTGCTCATCTGCCTTCACACAGTGACATTCATTTCTTAACCCAAAGGGTTTAACGGGATGTGCCTCATCCTTTGCAGCTGTAACAGCTTCAACTCTTCTGGAAAGGCTTTCCACCATGTTTAGGAGTGTTTATGGGAATTTTTGAACATTCTTCCGGAATCGAAAGGAGGAATGCTACATCACGTTAGACACTGATGTAGCATGACAAGGCCTGGCTCACAGTCTGCGCTCTAATTCATCCCAAAAGTTTTCTATTGGGTTGAGGTCAGGACTCTGTGCAGGCCAGTCAAGTTCTTCTTCGTCCATGTCTTCATGGACCTTGCTTTGTGTACTTGTACGCAGTCATGTTGGAACAGGAAGGGGCCGTCCCCACACTTCTCTAACAATTGTCTAACTTGGATGTCTTGGCCAAGATATCGTCATCATCAGTGATGATGTCAACCCCAACCTCAGCTCCAGTTCCAGCTCCAAAGCCTAATCCTTTGCTTTTTTTAAAAAAAGCATAGGGTTGAAAAAACAACAAATTAATATTAAAGATGAATTTAAAAAATAGGGTTAGGATTAGGATGACTCTAAATCAACCAGTGGCCATTAGTTGGAGCCTGGAAGCAGCAACTTTAAGCTGAGTTTTGACAAGATAACTGGCTTTGATGAAGAGGAGCTGTGGCTCTTGATATGATTGGAGACTGATGAGACCGCCTTGGCTTCACATACTTCCATATTTCAACCAGACCGTGCTCTGTGTATGTTTCAGAGAGTGAAATGTAGTGTTGTGTGAACAAGTGTTTTAAGTCTAGGAATGTTAGATTAGTAACTTTGTACATATTGCAAATATACTAAGTATATTGTAAATACTAAAAAGCAGTCCTAGGGAGGCAGTTTAGAGGCCTGTAATTTAGTTCAGTTTTTATGCTGGTAGGTTAGTTAGTTTTGTTCTATTTTATTTTTCTACAAAATCTCACAGTAGCTCCAGTCCTTGTGTGGGAGTCACATTTGCGTTGTGCTCTGGGCTCCAGAGTGCAACAAAAGACAACCCCCTAGACCCCAGACAGTCCCTCAGATTCTGATGATAGTCTGAAGCATTTGTCTCTTTGGTCATTGCAGTCTGGATTAGTTTATCATTGCAGAAAAATGTAAAAAAAAGTTTATTTTTTCAAATTTCATTTATTCTTATTAATTTTTGTTGTGAAGAATATTTTTGTCATTCAGTACACGTGTTTGTGAAAGACTTGATTTTATGGGGGTTTTTCAGTATATTTTATTTCCAATAAGAATTAGAATAGAAATGAAAACTGTCACATGAAGAAATTAAATGGTAAGTGATAATGGGGCTGTGCATCCTTCAGGAAATTCATTTTGAGTTGTAGCTCCATGAGTGCACTGAAGATGCCAAAAGATTGTAAAGCAAAGAGTAACCAGATTTGATGATTTTATACTGGGGGAAGGTCTCACAGTGACGCACATTTCATCCTTTGCCTCTATGATCTCAGACATGAGCACAAACATGAAGGCTTGACTGTTGTTTCAGTGACCGATCATAGAGATATTTGGTATGAAAACAATGATTTTAATAGAACTCTTTCTTGCTCTCTCAGGGTTTCTTCAGGCGTAGTCAGCAGAGTAACGCCACCTACTCGTGTCCTCGCCAGAAAAACTGTCTGATCGACCGAACGAGCCGAAACCGCTGCCAGCACTGCCGTCTGCAGAAATGTCTCTCTGTGGGCATGTCCCGAGACGGTGAGGCAAACACATGCACAGCAGATCTACACGTTACGAACATATCGAACCCACCTCTATGTCCAGAATCACCCGGAAGTACAACAACTGTGTGCCGTATGCGTAACCCTAACCTAACCCTGACTCTGATCCAGTGAATTCATAAAATGTAAATAGAAAATATATTTGATATAGGAATGCAACGATACCAAATTTTTCAAACCGATACTATACCGATACTTGGATCTGAGTACTTGCCGATACTTCTACTACACACACAAAAAAAATGTAATGAATTGGAAAACAGTTTTATTTTATTCTCTAAAATAATAATAAAAATGACCACAAAAATAAAATTTCAAGTGAAAAATAAGCACTTCTGTTAAATTATTGAATTACAAGTGTCCACATTGTAATTCAACTATTAGGCTCTGTCTCCAGCTTTCAGAATAATAAATAAGCACTTCTGTTTGGAATAAAATCAATAAGTTGTCGCTTTTCCAAAACCTGAGTTAAAGTTGGCTGTTCTGGTCTTGCGTTAGCCTTAGCAAACTCGGTGCATGATGTGTCCTCAGATGTTTTATTAAACTGCTTGTATTGAACGATTCCCTCCCCTGGACACCTTACCGGTGCACAGTTTGCACTCGGCCTTGCTTCTGTCATCTTCACATATTATAGGTAAGTCCACACGGACACTGACATTTTGTTTAGCGTAGCTACAGCAGCCTCCAGTTTGTTTTTTTTATCTGGAGCCGCCAGCCTCACTCGCCTAACCCTGTTCTTGTTTAGCGCGACATGTCCCCCCAGCGGCCAATCTAAAAAATTACAACAGAAATGACAAGCCACCCTCTGACTCATGAAATAAGTTGGTATCAGTTAACTTTTACAAGTATGAGTACACACACATTATACGGTACCGGCCTGATACCCGATACCAGTATTAGTATCAGTGCATCCCTAATTTGATATCATATAGATTTTTTATGTTGTTATTACATGAAAAATATACCAAAAATGTCTAACTTTTGTTTTAGACTAGAAAAGCACTACATCTGAACCAGTGTAGGATCTGATATAGTTTCAGTGTCTGTGTAATTTCTTTCTGTTTTCTACAATGAGATGTTCTGTAATGTTGGACTCATGTCTGCAGCATAAAGGTGTAGATTTGCAGACGGCTGTTCGATCAAAGATGCCACGCCCATAACTTCAATATTTAGGTGAATGAGAAATTTCAAACAATCCCATCTAGAATATTACTCAAGGCTGACGCTATCCACAGTTAACATGGGCGTCTGTTGGGACTGACCTGCTCTCACGAGGTCTCTGCTGGATTGTAACGGGTGAAATGTATGAAATCCTACGTTTCTGTCAGCTTGGTGATCTAGTATGAAGGCAGATAAGGAGGCTAATCAGTGTCAGCTCTACTTGAACACTGGTGGTGAGTCTTGTTAAGCGAATGAGTGCTCCGCCTCTGAAACCATAACGGCTAGCTTTCACTTTGGCTGAACTGTCACTCAGACAGAAATCAGCACGTTTTTGTTTCATTGTTTCCAGGCCTTCATTCTCTGTCAGGTGGCTAACTGAAATCATTTCCTTCTCTCCTCAGCTGTAAAGTTTGGTCGCATGTCTAAAAAGCAGCGGGACAGTCTGTACGCGGAGGTGCAGAAGCACCGCCTCCAGCAGCAGCAGCAACAAGGTCACCACCTCTTGTCCCATCCCAGCCTCGGCAGCCCGAGTCCAGTCGAGTCCGAGTCGCTGTCCTCTCACTACACCCTGTCCTCCACCGGCCTCACAGAGCTGCCTGATGAGGGGGGGCACTACGTGGAACAGAACTCGCCTGAAGGCGGATCTTTGTCATCTAAGGTTTGTTGTCTCTGTTTTCAGGACGGTTGATAAACTCAATGATATTTCCTGCGTTTTCTACGTCAATCTTTTCCTCCACAAACAGGGAGACTCTGCAGGAGGAGGGGAAGGAGGTGGTGGGGGGTTCTACTTGGATATCCAGCCGTCTCCGGATCAATCCGGACTTGATATTAATGGCATCAAACCGGAGCCCCTGTGCGACTATGGATCCAGTAACGGCTTTTTTTCATATTGCTCCTTCAGCAACAGAGACGTGCCACCCACGGTGCCCATGGCTGAGCTCGGTGAGTGGAGGACTCAGGAGAGTGAGATGTTTGTGCACATTTTACTGGAGTTTGTCTGTAACCTGCCTCTTTAGCTCCTTTCAGACTTGCTTCCTTTACTTAAACTTGTCTGGCTTTTCCATTAAAGTCATCGATGTGGCTCAGTAGGCACCGAGTTGTCCACCTATTGAAGGATGGATGGGGTAATCGTCAACAAACATGCTTTACATAAATACAATCAAACCATAATTTCTTCCTTTTTTTAGGTCAGCTGTCAGCCAGTTTGTGTTCCTCCAGATTAAAATAATTTAAAACACTGAAACTAATGTAAAAATAAACATTTAGAGAACAAATTCAAACAAACTGTACCTGAAAAATATCGTCAATTGTCTGTTACATATAGCAAAAAAACAGGAGGCGACAGACCAAGGAAGGAGCACAGGACTTGTATCGATGGCTTTTTCATGAGATGGAGCTGGAAAGGTTGTGCAGCAGGTCGGGATGATTAAGCAAGGAGATGGAAATGTACCAAAGAGTCAAGAGGGAGTGTTGAGAAGATGAACGGAGCTGATGGAAGACAGTGGAGGATGGATGGAGGGCAGTTAGTGAATCAGGAAGTGTAGGTGGAAGAAAGAAGAAGAATGACGAGTGGAAAGGCAGTCGAACCAGGTGACGTATGTGTGGCGGTGTGGAGCGGACCTCAAAGATGTGGGAGGAGTTGTTGAAGCTAAATCAAATCTCTTCACCCCCTTTTAACCATGTTCGCTTTGCTGATGGAGAAGGTTAGGAGTTGCACTTTGTGGATCTAGAGGAAGTGTGTTACTGTATGAGGAGGTCAGTAGTGGCAGAGACGTATGGTAGACTGGTGCATGACATGTATGATTTTTACCAATATCAAAACCCACTTTATCAGACGAAGGGCACACCTGAAATGAAGTGGAGAGGAGTTATTTGCATTGTTTTAATCCTACAAAGCTGCTCAGCGGCTTGAGTTTCATGTTTATTTCCATTACGGCCTCTCATCATGGATTTAAAAAAAAAAAGTCCTCCACCTCTGACTGTGCAGTGCTGAGAACAAGACAAAATAAATACAGTAATAAAAAGACTCATCATTTAGTCGAATGTTGTCGGCAGCTACACAAAGATGAGGAAATATCTTGAAATAGGTGAAGCAAAAAGAAAAGAAGGGGAGAGATGGAATGAGAGGCTACAAAGGGAGTCAGACAAAGAGAGAGAGAGAGAAGTGAGGGGCAAACGGAGACAGAAAGGTGGTTTAAAATAGCAGGAGGTTGGAAACTCATCTTCAGAGCTCATTAAAATCTCTGTGTGGTAATTAGCTGTCTGTTAATTAGGGCCAATTGGGACGTGGCAGGGCGCTCGTTGGGGGAAATCATCTTTTTTTTTTGTCCTGGGAGATTTTGTGATTCACTCTTTATTGTAATAACCCCCACCCTCATCCAGTGTGAGTCTTTGTTATGTCACTGTGTTTTTTTAGCATGTATTGAGTTGTGTTGGTTTCTAGTGTTGTTTTATTTGTGCTTACGATAAGCAACAGCACAGCGGGACAGTCTGTACGTGTGTTTATTCTGGGTTTGAGCTGCATTCACAAACATTTTGTCAACAGTTTTACACTTTACAGTAAAAAGTTCAACATACAGCTGGGAGTTCAGGGTATTAGTGTCGGCTTGATGTAGAAGGAAGTTTGTGGTTGGAATTATCATCACTTATACATGGACTGGCCTTTATTTTGGTCACAGTTAAAGACGGGCTGGGCTAATAACAGTTTCACTCTTCATGTTATCTCAGTGGTTCTCAAAGTGTGTGCCGCTCTGACAGGTGGGGCACAAGTTACCTGGCAGAGGAGTCATGCAGGACTAATGTTTAACATCGAATCGTGTTTACGGCGAAACAAAGAAATTCGTGGCAGTTACGTTAATAATATGCGCATCCGCGTGTGTAAGTTGACAGCCGCAATAAAGAAGTGTAGTGAAAAGTGCGAACATGTGGTCGGGTCTGTCGTGCATCGTTTGCAGTGGTGCTGAAACCCAGGACTGGGGCACGAGTGACCACGTGTTCACACTTCTTTATTGCGGCTGTCAACGTACACACGCGGCTACAGTGTACACACGTCATCATCATCATCAACAACAACAACAGGACCCAGTTCATTCTGTTTTAAGCCGGCGAGGCGTGATTGGGGATGCCGCTCAGGTGGGTCCGCCTCTCCTGCAGCCACGCTGCAGACCACGCCCCGCCACAGCTCTGCAGTCAAACACAGGCTGACTGCAGCCACTAACAGTCAATAATATTAAACTCTCACTAAATTATGTATTTTTCATCTCTGCTCACAAGTTTCTAGATTTCTTTTTTTATAAGACTAAGACTGGACTTTAGTTTTCCATCTTTGGCGATGTTCACGTTCTGTTTAACTGGTTGCTGTTTTGAAGATGTGCTGCAGACGAATGAAGCAGTCGAGTGCAGCGGTCCCCAACCTTTTTTGTTCCACAGACCGGTTTAATGTCAGACACTGTTTTCATGGACTGGCCATTAAGGTGTCGCAGATGAATACAACAAAATAAAACGATACGACCGAGACAAAAACTGTGGTGTTTTGTAAATATAATAATAAACACAAATTCTCTGTGTAATTGTGTAACTTTATTAGCAGCGTCCTCCTGAGATGCACCAACAACACTGAGAGTAACATCCTCCTCTCTGCCCCTTAATGCTCGCTGGTCGCTATGGTAACGCATAAATGTTTCTTTCAAAATAAGACACACAGGTACATCACGGGAAAGACCCAGGGAACCCCAGTTAACGATAAAAACCCTGAAAACCATCAATTTCACACCCGAGCCTCAACTCTCGCTTCCCGGTACCAAACGACTCACGGACCGCTACCGGTCCATGGCCCGGGACCGGTCCATGGCCCGGGGGTTGGGGACCGCTGGTCTAGTGACAAAAGTTACAAATAGTTATTTGAAATAAAAGTTGTTTATTTAAAACAGAAGTGACTGAAGGATTCATTGTGAATGAGTTTATTATGTAAATAAAGTTGCAGCTCGGCTTTTCTGTCATTGTTTGTTTAGATGGGGGTGAAAATGTTTCTGGTCTGGGAGTAGGGTTGGTTTTTGGTGACAATCTCACCTTTTTATAGAATTTTCACCCCTTTCACACTCTCATGAAACCCAACCCTGAGCCTAGATGTGCTGCTGGGCGAGGTTACCTTTTCGAAGCACACTGTCTGAGGCCGCTTGACATGGCAACATATCAGAGCAATGGCACTTGCTAGGATCCAATATTGAGACTAATCTGATGTAAAATATTGTACGTGACAGCTTCTTAAAGTTTTTGTGCGCCTTGCTACAGCGCATTCGTTTATGCTCCTGCCACCCATGGAATTAAGGAAAACTGGGAACTGCACTCAGAGATGGTGCCTGGTCTTTTGACTGAAAATTTCCTCCAGTCAAAGCGTAAAATTCCTTTTTGCTGGAATTCTGTTTCCGTCACACATCTGGCACCTACTCTGCTCAACTCGGCTTTTAGGGTTTTCCATTAGGCGGTAATACCTGGTACAGCGTACTTTTTTGGAGCCTTCTCGTCCGGGGCTCCAAGTATGCTGAGCTGAAAATGCGACTTCAGCAGGGTGCATACCGCTGATTGGCCAGGCAGTGACATCACTGTAGTCATGAGAGCCACTCCTTCACAAGACTCAAACCCACCAACAAGGGAAGTGGCTGCAAACAAACTTCCTTTACCCTGAGTCTGACAACAGCTGAGCAGCAGGTATACCATCACCTTGTGTTATCTACAAATGATGTCACGGGCCCTGCTGTAACAACCCCACCCACAGTGAGGTGGTATTCAATCATAATGGAAAAGGACCAAAATTAGATTCCATGTGAGTTGAAATGAGGAGGTGCTAATGGAAAAGAGGCTCGAGTTCTTCCTCATTGTGTCGGTATATTTGTAAACTGAAAAACCAAAAGTCCTTTCTGAGTGAGAAATGTAAAACTTGACCTTGTCAGAGGTTGATCGTGTCTTGTTTACAGGTTTCCAGACTTTTCTTTTAGACTTGTTGTCTCTCACACTCGCGTCTCCCGTGACTTTGCAGGAATCCGAGTAGGCCTAAAACTCGTGAGCAGCTTTACGTTCAGCTACTGCGTTTGATTTGTTTCAGATCACTTGGCCCAGATCGTCTCCAAGTCTCACCTGGAGACATGTCAGTACCTCAGGGAGGAGCTGCAGCAGATGAGCTGGCAGAGCTTCCTTCAGGATGAGGTGGAAAGCTACCAGAACAAGGTGTGCTTAAATATGTCCACCCATGAATCCGTAAAGCCAAAAGCCTAGCGTCAGGTGATGGTGGCAGCAGGATAAGCAGGGTAGTTTATCCATTTGTCTCCTCAGTACCTTTATTTAGGTCCCCCTGGAGAATCCTGCTGCGGTCCCTTTAGATATAAAATAATTTAGCATATTCTTAACTCCACGCAGAAACCATCCAAAACACATCTGAACTGGATTCTTTGACCTACATCTAGGGGCAGCAGTAATACTTTGCTCCAGTAATATTTTTATTATTTTAAACCCATTTATATTTTCTAGAGACGGTTAGATGTTCCACTTTGACAAATTCTTAATTCCCTTTTGTTGAGCTTGTTAAACTCTTGCTGCTCTGGTGTGCGCAGCCTCAGGAGGTGATGTGGCAGCTCTGTGCTGTGAAGATCACAGAGGCCATTCAGTATGTGGTGGAGTTTGCTAAACGCATCGACGGCTTCATGGATCTGTGCCAGAATGACCAGATCGTACTGCTGAAAGCTGGTGAGAGCACAGATTGGATTTATTTTCATTTAGTTTTTTTTTAAACTTGTGAAAAGCACAACAGCGACGTCTCAACAATCCAGATAAGGAAATCCCAGCAAGTCGATTTAATGCCCCGGGTGTTTTCAGCTGGAGGAGCCTTTCCTCTCAGTTTGAGTGTCCTCAGCATCTCCTCGTTTTCTCTGCCAGGCTCTCTGGAGGTCGTCTTTCTACGAATGTGCCGAGTGTTCGACTCGCAGAACAACACTGTCTTCTTCGATGGGAAGTTTGCAGGTCCTGAAGTCTTCAAAGCTTTAGGTGAGCAGAGTTCATGTTTTTACTGAGGTGGATATCATCAATAAAAACCCTACATAAGCTCCAATTGTAAATTAAAACCCCAAATTTATAAATTTAGGGTTAAAATAAATTAAAAGTATGAATTAAAAGTATAGGTATTTGTGTGGGCAGTGCTACTTTCTAACAGCTGATAATAATCTGTGCTAATGTAGAAAGTCTGGTCGGATCTACTTATAACTGTGATGTGTCAAAACTCTACAGGTGTGCACCTATAGCACAGTCAGCTGACTGGACACAGTCACTCAAACTACTTCTATTTCTAAATATGAGGATTTTATAAGTGCCAGTGCAGCTCACAGGTCTGGGCCGGTATTCACACACATTCTGAGAATCCTTTCAGAGAGTTTCTAATGTGGGCACGGTGGTGCAGCGGTTAGCACTGTCACCTCACAGCGAGACCAAGTGAATAGTTCAAAAAGTCAGCCGTCTCTCCAACCTCCCCTCCATCTCTAACTGTCTGCAGGTGGAGAAGGAACATCCTCTGAAGCTTAAACACTGCAGATATTCTTCTTCCTCCAGTACTGTTACACTTGGTTCTTCTGCCATTTTTTCCTCTCCTAAAGAAACTCTTAAGCCTCCTAAAAGTCTTCCTAGCCCCTCCTAACGGTTTTTCACTTCAGGAACTCTCTTAAGGGCTCAGACACTTTGTGAATAACTTTTATCTCTACCAAGATTCAGTGCTAACTTTCAGGGGAAATATTTTCTTGGAATTTCATCACTACAGGCTTCTCTTAGTACTTGGAAGCTTTATCTGTTCCTGTATTGATTCCTGAGAGTCGGGTGGGGTCGTGTAACGCAGAAACAGAGTTGGAAAAAAGCCTCAGGTGTGCAAAAGCTGGTGCTGTCCTTGTTTTTCACTGATGAAAGGGGTTTGTAAGGTTGGACACATGTGGACCAGGGGGCTTGTTTGGTTCAGGTTCCTGGTTTTCATGCGTGGAAAAGTTGGTGTAGCATGTGACCTGAGCAATTACCCCTGCTCAGAGTGATAAAGGAAGTAATGTCACATTTCCATCAGGTTTTCTTCCTGATCCTTTCCTGTGTGCCCTCTGAACAGAGTGGAGGCAGATGCCTGCTTTTCTTTCTTTCTCAGACTAAAGTTTGAACGCTCGTGCAGCTGCTTTGACTCTCAGCCTGCCACAGAGGAAGACCGTGCCTCAAAATCACATGTCCTCCTTCTCTTTAGTGCTTCTCTTTGACTGAAGATGCGTTTTTTAACTACTCCAAACATCTCAAGATGCATCAGAAAAGAAGCCACCCAAAAAAAAGTAACAGGGAACGTTTGACTGCTTCTTTGGATCATCGATCACAAAAGCACAGGAATGATGTCGCAGTTCTTGTCTGTTGGATTGTCTTAAATAATAAAATATGTGTTGATGTGATAAGTACTTTTTCTACAACGCTACTGATGCAATCTGACGTTTCTGTTGGCCTCTGTAAGTCACTGAGCATGTTTCCGGTGTTTTCCGTGTTCTCCCAGGCTGTGATGATTTCATCACGGCGGTGTTCGACTTTGCTAAGAGCATGTGCTCGCTGCACCTATCAGAGGACGAGCTTGCTCTCTTCTCAGCGTTCATTCTGCTTTCTGCAGGTACGTCCTTCCTTCACCACCTGATCAGATGTTCTACACCGACTTGTTGAGTTAAATAACTGTGTGTGTGTGTGTGTGTGTGTGTGTGTGTGTGTGTGTGTGTGTGTGTGTAGATCGGTCGTGGCTGCAGGAGAAGCTGCAGGTGGAGAAGCTGCAGCAGAAGACTCAGCTTGCTCTGCAACATGTGCTGCAGAAGAACCAGAGAGAGGACGAAGTCCTGAACAAGGTACCCGGGCTGCACGCACGCGCACACACACACACACACACACACACACACACACACACACACACACACACACACACACACAGTACATAAATGGAGCGTAAACATGCAGACGGGAACTAAACTAAAAATTATACACAAATTTGAGCCACACAGACTTTTCTGAAACGTCAGATCAAGCTTAACATCCAAAAAAGTGCTTAACTATTTTTTTCAGCATTTTAGTAAAACAGTTAATTTGAAAATGAATAGATAACAATGATAACTAAACATTTAAATATGATTTTGATTAAAGTCCTTGAGCAGACTGTTAGGTTCATGATTACAGAAACATACACAGTGATGTCTGCAATGAACGCACTGTATTGTGCTTGTCGATGTACTTGTCGACTCAGAAACAGTTTGATGCACAACTGAAAGTTTTTGGAGTTACAGACTTTTGTGGTTATCAGTATTCTTTTGTTGCACCAATGAGTTGGTTGTAGATGCAAAAAAATCATAATAATGTGCTGGCAGAGAAAACTAACCAAAAACATGACAAATATAATCCAGCAGGGCATGCCTAATGGAGAAATAGCTCTATGCTGCCCTGTTGTGGACAAGTGTGGAAGTACAACTGTATAACTCATATTTCTCCACTGAGCACCAGTGAAGTTGAGGGTGTAAGAATACTCGTGAGACTGTGTATGGTAGACTCTTTGTGATCACATTATTCTAAAGAGCTAAACATTAATTTATTCCCACTTCCTTTCTTCGTCTTCCCTTTTTCACTTCTCCGCTTCTATCCTAACTTCTCTTTGTCTCCTCTTTTCTATTCTTGTTTCCTTGTCTCCTCCCTTTCCTTGCCTCTTTCTTCTCATTTCTCCCATCAGCTCAGATGTAAGGCGTCAGCGTTGCGTTTGCTGTGCAGTCGACACACGGAGAAGCTGTGCACGTTCAGAGCCGTTTACCCAGACATCGTTCGATCGCACTTCCCTCCTCTTTATAAGGAGCTGTTCGGTGCTGACCTCGAACTGACCCTGCAGAGCAGCGACTGAACTGTGACTGGCACCAAAGCCGGTGTATCCAGACAGATTGTGCCCGTTTTCCATAGACACTGCGGACGGGGCGGCGTCCCACACAGCCGAAGATGGCGACTGTGCAGCTGCTGTACTTGATCTCCTGGAAACCTGACACAGACACAAAGAAACCCGAGTTCATCTTCTCCTCAGTTTGTTTCTCCTCCTCCTCGTCCTCCTCTCGTGTCTGTGAGTTTGCTCTGAGGAGTCAGGTGGTCACATTAGCCCACGTCATGTATCCAGGCTTCTGAACCTGGATCAGACTCACCTCTAACAGTACTCGCACTGAAACTTGGTTTTTGTTTCTTTTACCTGATTGTTAAAGCTTTGAGTTTCCTGCGTTTGTTGGAGAGAATGATGTTGGATCCATTGACTTGTCCACAGACAGTTTTACTTGATGATCAAAAGATTAAAAGGTAGCAAAAATAATTTCCTAATTTTAATTTGCAAAGTAAAATTGTTCTTATCCTTTGTGAGAGTGAGTGCATATGAAAAGCACCACATTCACACAGCTGCTTCTACAACTTTGGATACTTTTTGGAAATGTTGTGTTACATTGATCATAGTGTCAGCTGATATTAGAGCAAAATGATCAAATAATCCCAAAGTCCTCTTGAGTTCCATCCAGTGACATCAGTTGCACCATTTTCAGTGCTATTTATAACTGAGAATACTGTATGAGCCATTGCTCAGATACATAGCACAGCACCACAGCCGTGATCTCCAGCGTGGAAACAGGAAGCCAGTTCCAAAGTGACAAAAACTGCAGTTCCTTTAATCACCACTTGAGGCTAGCTCTGAAAGTGAGTCAGTGCATAGAGACTCGTATGTTGGAATGCCAAACTTACAAAACAATACAAACATTTATTTTGGAATCTGTAGTTGTTGTTTTTTTTTTTAACTCATCCATTTGACTTAAAGTCATTCAATTCAATTTTATTTATACAGCGCCAAACAAGTCGCCTCAAGACGCTTTATATTGTACAGTAGACCCTACAATAATACATACAGAGAAAAACCCAACAATCATATGACCCCTATGAACAAGCACTTTGGCAACAGTGGGAAGAAAAACTCTCTTTTAACAGGAAGAAACCTCCGGCAGAACCAGGCTCAGGGAGGGGCGGGGCCATCTGCTGTGATTGGTTGGGGTGAGAGAAGGAAGACAGGATAAAGACATGCTGTGGAAGAGAGACAGAGATTAATAACAGATATGATTCAGTGCAGAGAGGTCTATTAACACAAGTCCCATGATGCATTGAAGAAATACTCAGTGCATCATGGGAATCCCCCAGCAGCCTATGCCTATGACAGCATAACTAAGGGAGGACTCAGGGTCACGTGATCCAGCCCTAACTATATCCTACTGTCATGGCTGCTTAATTGATGGCTGTCTGCCTTTATTGAAATTATGTGACAATTGGTATGTGCTGCTGTGAGGTGCAGACCGTACAAGCTCTGTGCTTTGTTTTTGGTGAGTGAAATTATAGTCATTTATACATCTATTACTAACTAGCAGATAGCACATGTGTTTCTGTGCATTGCATTCATAGCAGCTTGCTACCCAAGCTTGCTACCATCAGCTCATACCTCATACTCAGCAAATATTGTGACATCCATCATAAAAAAAAAAGGTTCAAAAAAGATGGGTGGTCGTCCATCTTTTATATACAGTCTATTAGGCCCACTAAGGAAATATCAAATCAATAACTGAGAAAAGAAGAAAACTCAAATGAATCCATGTGTTAAACTAAAGTTAAATTAAAGCTGTTCCTGTTTCTGCAGTGGTCTGGGACCAGTCTGCGTTCGTTTCCAGTGTCTATGAGGCGCACAGTGCAAAATCTGGTTCTGTTTGTGTGCCACGATATTCATACTGCCATCAAAGCAACTCGGTGGTTGTTCACAACACTTTCGATGAGCTCTTCTCCTTTGAACCCGGGTGAGGTGTTCTGGTGTACATGTGTGGCCCCCTGTGTATGCAAACCTTTTATTTTATGTTATTTTTAGCTCAAGCTGTCTGCCGTGTCGAAGAGTTGTAGAGCTTTCACATCATGTTGTATCCGCCCTCTGTGACTGTCATTAACTCTGTCCTAACTTTCACTGCAGGGCCCAGGGTGGAGCTGATTCAATAACACAGGATAAATACAGATTCTGCTTCATCAGTCACTATTTCTTTGAATTTACCTGAAGATGAGTTGTTTTTTCTTTTTTGTTTTTTTTAAATCTGCAGTGCTGTCAGCAAGATTATATTGAGGCCTCATCCCTCCCGAGGCATCAAATCCCCAAAGTTCTCTGTTTTAGATGTTAATGTTGTGTCTTTTCTTGTAGCCAAGGAGACAAACTAAATAGTAAACATGATGAAGACAGCTGATTAATTTTACCCAATATAACGAATGATTTTTATCGGTTAAATTGTGTGTAATTAAAACACCCATGCGACAGGTCCTCCTCCCTTCAGCAGCAGAGATTTAGCAGCCATAGATTCAGTCTCTATGATTTCACCGTGACCCCCCATCCTCCCTCGCATTCACCCAGCCTCCTCCTCCTCAGCTGCCCATCTGTTGCATGTGTCCAGGCACCTCCTGCAGATATTCACAGCAGTAAATCTTTAGCACCACCTGGTGGCTGTGACACTGAGGAGCTGTATATTTTACTTTGTGTGTGCTTAAAAGCTTTTCACTCTGTTAGATGCTGGAAAAAGAATGCAACATTTAAACTGCAGCTTTTCCCTTCCCTGTAAAGCAAGAATATGCAGCAAGCCTCCACTCAGGTTAGCAGACACACTTTACAAATTACACAGAGGATTACAAAAGTAAAAACAAAGAAACGATTAAACATGTGTTATCCCTCCTGTATTTTCAAAAGAAAAATCATGTTAACATGATTAGAATTCAACATAATAAGAGCAATACTACAAAAAACAAGCTTTGAGGAGCAATACTGACCCTGCCTCATAGGAAGAAACAACAACTATGCAGTGTGAAGAAAGGGATGCGTTGCACTAAAGGCAGTCTCTCTACTGCCTAGAGTGTGTGTGTGTGTGTGTGTGTCCACCCCTGTTTATGGAATTTTTACCCACGTGCAGCATCAGAACAGAAGAAGGTCACAGTGAATGAATCCACGAGACTTGCTGTCAAACATCTTCTGTTTGGTTGTTTTTGTGCCTCTTAGGCAGCAAAAACACACCAATCACAGGTCCCTGACTGTGGAAGTGAGATCCTCTGAATCTTAATAAAAAAACCACAACGCATGGCTTCAGACTTGAGGAAGTCACAGATAGCATTACACCAAAGAGTAGAAGTTACCAAGACTAGTGATTTTACTTTGGAAACGGGATGATTCAACAGTCTCGTTCGATCTAATGTTAATTCTTTCTCTTTTTGTTGTAAGTTCATTATATATATAAATATTCTTATTTACATATTAAAAGAAATGTTCTGTAATACGTACACAAGATACTGGCAAGTGAAAAATCCAGGTTTCAGTCTCTGTGATCAAAGTCACAGGATTGTCCAACATCCTCCAGAGCCGAGCTCTACGCCCACATCACTGATCTATGATTAGTTACATGTCAGAGGGTTAATTATATTTTTAGTAATGACCTAGTAAAACTAAATTTCACCTTATTTGAAAGAAAACTACCTGGATGATGATCATCACTGGATAATCTGCTAGGTGGTAGGGTCGTCTGTATGTTTTGTGCTGTAATTTAAAGAAATGTATACGTTTATAGAAGGCTGAAACAGTGTAGAGATGCAGAATCATACATCGTTTTTATTACCTGCACCACCTCCCAGGTGGCTCGGTCTGTGGCCGTTCCTGGTTGATTCTTTGTCAAGTGTGTCATCGAAACATCTAAAAACTGAGATTAATGCTGATACTTCAAATTTAATTTGCAATCTTTACACAAAGTCTGATATTTTTGTAGCTCAGGATGCTTTTCTGTTAAAACAGGATGTGTTTGTGTTGGTTACATTTTCAGAATGTACCTGCTTTACCTGCTGGTCAAGTTTTATTGTAAAAGCACATTACAGACGATTGATTTTGGTTAATGGGTCACAAAGCTTGCAGGTTTCTCCACCTACAGACTCAACTCTATCATAGTCCTAATCATATCAGTCCACCTATGTTGGCTGCCATCCCTGTTGCCATTGTACAATCTGCTTCATCTCATCACGTCTCAGTCTTTAGCCCAGTAACAGTAAGTATTTCTATACCTAACTTTAGCCATAAATTATGTAAAGCAATAATGTAAATCTTGCCATTTTATGCTTTGTCTATTGGTTAGAGTACAAAAAAACATGTCAATGCAAATTTTAATTGATAAGTTAGGAGCAGGCCTAGATAGACTCCACTGTGGACACAGGAGCTAACGGCGAAGTAGTGTTTTTGTTATCTGGTTGTTAAGTGATGACGTATTAACCCTGCTTCCAGGTCCAAGCTCCTACTACGTTCCTCAAGGGTCTTGCCTTTTTAACGTGTTGTGTTACTTTGTATCTTGTTTTATTTAATATAAAAAAGCCACTAATAACCCGTAGTCATTGTGAGCTACTGTGGGGTTGTTTTTTTGTTGTTTGTTTTTTTTTAGTGGCATTCATGTGCAGCACCTTTTTATGCTCATATTTAAAAATGTTACTATAGCCCATAAAGCAATTATTATTAAGAAATAGGTGTTTAAGTTTTATTATTGGAACGCTTCAGTCTCTCTGTGCAGAAGATTTCAACGGGTACATGAAGCTTAGGATCAGGAATTTTCCTCGTGTCTTCCAAACCAGCATAATAAAGTGGACATGAAATGTATTAAGGCTAATTTACACCATAGAGCCCTACTCTAAATTAACTTTTAGGGTTGTCCAACTCCAGTCCTCGAAAGCTACCGTCCTGCAGCTTTTAGACGCATCCTTGTTCCGACACGCCTGAATCACATGAATGGCTTGTTATCAGGCCTTTGCCAAACTTGATGCATGCTGAAGAGGTAATCCAACCATCTGATTCAGCTGCGCTGGAGTAGGGATAGAGCTAAAAGCTGCAGGACAGCAGCTCTCGAGGACTGGACTTTGACACCCCTGCTGTACGTGAAGCTGGATTTAAGAAATACGTGTTTAAGTTTTTAGAGCATGTTTAGTGCCATCGTGTGGCAGTACAGAATGTGACATTACTGGGTTGGTTGGTTGCAGCTAATAGACTTACATTACTTTATGGTAGATAACTCAGCAATCTAAGGGGTCACTTTTGTACTGCCTCTGACTACAACAGTGTGTTTTATCTTAAAAAACCAAGCATATGATGTCCACTTTTACTCTCTCCCACTGGGTCTTCGTTGTTGGCTAGCTTAGCTGAAACAGGAAAATCCACCTGTTTGCCAGGATGTTGGGGTTTGTTGAGCATTTTATGAATGAAAGCAGTGCGGAGGAGAGCTTGTTTGAGTCTGGTTCATCACGGATTTGAGTTTATTGAGCAATGTAACCAGATGATGTCCAAAGATGTAATCAGGCCTGTTTTATACAGTACAGTAGTCTTTCTTTTACTTAGCACATCAAAGCAGTTTACAGATATAACAGCTTACTTACATGCACATCAAACCACAAACATAACTACCCTTCGTACTCAACCCAACAAGGAAAAATCTCTTGTGTCAGTGCTGTACTGGCACAAAATGGCACTAAACATGTGTTTCAGTTTAATGACTAACCTTGCAGATGAATCAGGTGTTCTGGCTCATTTTCCACGTCTTTTCCCTGCCATAAGGTTTCCTTTGTCCCTGCCCATCGGGGACGCTCACATTAAATTTATCGAGGGGAAAAATGTTGTCATTCATCCCCTTTACCTTTACTGTGTTAATAATTATCCTAACTGTAGCTCTGTAGCTAGCCACCAGCTAGCCCAACTTCCAAAACCTTGAAACATTGCTGCTGTTTAGTTTTCTGTCTTCATTTAAATCCAAAGTGACAGAGGAGTCTGAACATGGTTTATCATCTTTAGACGGAGACTAGCGAGCTAACTTCCTGTCATCTTCAGCTCTATTTGTAAATCTTCTTTTTCATGGATGTTAAACTTTATTGTAACCTCTGTTAGAGCAGCCACAGTAAACATGTCATTGAAGATGAACAAATTTGGACCATTCTTAACTCTCAGTATTTGAGTTGGGAAACCAAGGAAGAGTCTGGACCCTGAAATGGCTAATGATGCCAGACTTAAGAGGTGGATACTTCTTTGAAGTGTGCCACCTGGGCCACATGCTAGTCGGTGCGTTGTAATATGAATTCTCTGCCGATGAGTCAACGCAGTCACAAAAAATGGCCAGCACGCAGATGTCCTTACTCAGGCTCACTGATTAATGATGAATCTGACCGTAGCAGACTCACAGACATGGAGATTCTTCATTTACCTATTGAATACTTCTGTGTTATCACTTTACATTTTTTGTTGTCATTATCCATCACCAAAATGCATACCCTCCATGTCCGCCCCTCGTTCTGTAAGTAACTTCATCGATTTTTCTGTACAGGCCATGAGAAAATACTGCTATAGATGCTGCTGAGCATCAGTCTTTTTAGAGTACCTGCTGATTTATATGCATCACAATGTATGATACATGGTTTGATATGCACAGCTCTGTCTTTAGTAACAGTTGTTTTTGTGTTTTTGAAATGCGTAAGGTGCTAGGTTAACAGGGTCTCGATTTTACCAGCTTTGCTACATGTATGTTTCCTCACAGGGGGACACATTAAAGGAAACCTGTGTTTTACTGGTCGTTTATTATAACTGTCCAACAGTAACATTTAGACAGGTCGCCATGTTCAACTTTTTAACTGATCTAAATTTTCCGTTCAGTTTATATAATGTGAACTTTCACAAAACTTTCACTGTCAGAAATAAAATGTGCAATCTGACACATATTCCTTCTAAGACATATGCACCTGTTTACTGTCCTTAGTTGTACAAAAAATGAATTTTCCTTTAAATTATCAAATGTAATTATGATTATGAAATATCATAGTACAGTAACGTTATTTCCCAGCCTGTACCTGTATCAGTGTGTTAGGCCTGGGGCTGTCAGTTTCTCATTTCAACTGGTCAAACATGACTGCTTTTGATACAAACAGAGCTGCTGTATGTGAAATGTAAAAAAAAAAAATAAAACTGGGAAAGAGAATGTTTGGCTTTTTTTTTATTTTTTTAATTCCTTTTATTTTTGCTGGGGGTTAAAAATAAATCCCCAACAGTTGGTTGCACTGTTTTAGATTTATTCAAAATTAAAGGCACACTGAACCAGCATGGCTACCACAGCATCCTGCAGCGACATGCCATCCCATCATTTATTTTTCAACAGCACAGTGACCCCAAACACACCTCCAGGCTGTGTGAGGGCTGTTTGACTGAGGAGAGTGATGGAGTGCTGATGGCCTCCACAGTCGCCTGACCTAAACCCAGTGGAGATGGTTTGGGATGAGATGGAGCGCAGAGTGAAGGCAAAAGGACCAACAAGTGCTCAGCATCTCTGGGAACTCCTTCGAGACTGTTGGAAATCATTTCAGGAGACGACTTCATGAAGCTCATGGAGAGAATGACAAGAGTGAGCAAAGCAGGAATCAAAGCAAAGGGGGGATATTAGGAAGAATCTCAAATATAAAACATTTCACACTTTTTTGTTTATTACATAATTCCACATGTGTTCATTCATAGTTTGGATGCCTTCAGTGATAATCTGCCATGTAAATAGTCATGGAAATAAAGAAAAACCATTAAATGAGAAGCTGTGTCCAAACTTTGACTGGTAGTGTACATGTGTATATATATTTCTTGGTGAAATTGCATCAGGTCATGCAAAGCAATGATGATTCTAAAGGTGATGAAGAAATGGAGTTCACTGCAACAGTTGCACAGATCAGGAGTGGCAGCGTCCGTTTAAGCTGGGTGGAGTACCTCAGTACTTGTATATTTCAAACAATGACAGGAACACTTTGTGCTTCTGTCTGTGTCTTGCCGACTCATCTAATCCTTCCACGTGAGGAGCAGAACCAGCTGCATAGCTGTATGTATGGTGATGCTGAGGCTACAAAACAGGTTGTATCGATGAAGTATGGCACTTTCCCAATAAGACAGACACGCTGTTTAAAAATTACATCCAAACTTTTTTACAATATAAGCAGGAAGCATCCAGTTTCTCATTCCCAACATACTGACGATTTATCACGTCCTGAGGCATCTTATAGTAAGACAAAAGCTGCCCTTCAGCATCCTTACGATACGCTCCGGATTCATAATTGAATCCAGTAGAATGCTGCTCGTGGCGGTAACACTCGCTCCAGCTGTCTATTCCAGCCCTAACCCTAACCTTAACCCCATCAGACAATGTTTTCCAAAGTGATCATGATCAGAGCGTAAAACACATTTACATGTATAGATTCATTCCAAACGGCTCTCATGGCACCAAACACGTAACATACAGACGATTGGTCCCATGGCGTCGGTGTGTTGGGATGAGAACGTGTTGGTTATCCAGAAAATGTGAAAGCTCCTGAGGACCAGCAGAAGCACATCGATGACTATTATGAGAAAGACGGTGTCAGAGGAGATCCTGCAAGCATATTTATATTTACCTCACAACCAGGTGAGTGGATTCCACCTTTAGGAACTTTCCTGGGTGATCTCACCAGTGAATTAGATTGTGGAGAGAGAGAGGAGAACAGACACACGCCCGGTTGCTGTCTCTGATACCGTCGTGTGTGATAAAAAGAAGTTTCATCTGAAGAAGGATGCAACTGTGAAAAAAGTCCAAGTGGTCGACAACAAACGCAGAGTGCTGCCTGATTATATAACACTACCAGACTACAGAGTTATTTCACAATTTCATAATTTAATAAATGAGTTTGCCAATAATTTAGAAGTACAACAAGCTTTCGCCGCATATGTCCATCATAAGAATTTAAGTTGTATTTATTTAGTTCAAAACCTGTTTATTCAAGTAAAATCTAGCAGAACATTGACTAATTATGTTGAATAAACCCAGACTGAGGAGGTGAAAGGATGCTGGAGAGTATGCAGACGAATCTGGCACTGCTGGAGCTGATATACAAATCATCACCAAGTGTGAGCAGGATCATTATCAGTAATGCAAATGTTACACACTGAAGGAAAACAAGGTTCATCCAGGTGCACATGAAGGTTTATTGCGCTGAAACACAGCAAAACAGTTCAGTGTTACTGTCGGCTTCCATTGTAATAACTGGCCTGCGTTACTTTTGTGAGAGATTATTTTGCCAGTTACCTGTTTGGCTGAGCCGCCACTGCCACCTACTGGCGAAACTAAATATCGCCCTAACATCACATCAGGTGGGAGCAAATGAGCTTTTCGCTCTGTGTTATGATGCAAACTATTGTCACAACAAATAGCAAAAAAGATGATGGGGGGGGGACACGAACACAAAAGGAACACATCTGAGACTTGTTCTTAATGCTCAAAATACTCAGGATGCCACACAAACATAGATTTTATTAATGCAATGCATTAAAAAAAGTACTAAAAAGTACTCAAGTATTCTTCAGAGATGCCTGTCACTTGTGAGATGGGGCGAGAGTGACGAGAATGCGCTGACTTATGCATCTGTGCATTGAGCTGATGACAGTGCCAAACATACAGGAAGGAAAAATGTTTTATCAGCTGTGACCAGATCAGCAGACGTGACGTGGAATGATTGTTATTGACAGACAACAAGAGCGTTACAGCCACTGCAGGGTGGCATTTATTTTTTACAAACCCTCGCAGGTTTAAACACACTAGTACGTACAGCTATTGGTCCATATATGAATGTTTTTTTTCTTATTACTGCTAAAAGATAACAGAACAAATGTTGTATCAGTTTTGTAATGCTAAAGATGAGAGGATTTTCTGTTATTGTTAAAATATGTCAAAATGAATGTTTTTCCTATTATTGCTCAAGGTTACCTCAATGTTTCTTTTTTCTATTATCATTGCAGAAAGATGTCCTGTTTTATTTGTACTAAAGTTCTTAATAAATAGTTATTGCTCAATGTAATTATTTACTTGTATTGTTTTTATCTGCATTGTACACGTGCACAGTTATAGTTATGAAATACACAAACATATAGTCTGTTAAAAATATAACAAACCATAGCATAACTACAAGCAAGATTAGTCCCATACATATTTAA